>NC_060270.1:71868807-71878810 GCF_021613505.1 Equus quagga
CTACTGCTCTGTACTTCTGCTGTATCACTGCTCTGTCCACTCCTACTCTGTCCACTACTGCTCTGTACTACTGCTCTGTCTGTCACTGCTCTGTTCACTGCTGCACTGTCTGCTACTGCTCTATATGCTACTACCCTGTCTCCTACTGTTCTGTCTGCTACTATTCTGTGCAGCAGGGCTTTCTCTCCTAGATCCTAAATTAATCTGTACAGAATGTCAGCGGCTACTGGCCACCTTCGTTCCCCTTAAGTCTCTTTTCCAGTGGTGGGAAGGGTCACCCACTCATTCACTCACTCACTCGCTTGGCCCCTATTCCTCTCTCCCTTGATGCCAGGCCCTGGACTCTGGCTTGACCAAATGGCGCAGAGGGTGCTTCTTTTGCCTGATTTGGAGTGGGGGCAGGAGAAAGGCTTTGGAAGTGTCCCAGAGTGGGGCACGTGTGAATTGGCCTTGTTGAGGGCACTGTGAGTTGGCATGATGAGGAGATGGGCGTGGTGGGAGGGACTTTCCAGGCAGGGTAAGCCCTGGTAGCAGGCTGGGATCTTTCTGGGGTCTGTGAGACTGACTGTCTGGTCCTGTGGGCAGTCTGTGGGGCACGATCAGGAGAGGGCTAGGGCTAGGCTGGGCTTTGCACCCCACTCTGCAGGCAACGGCAGGACCTGGTGGCTGTCAGATGAGCAGTCTGACCCCTCCTCTTGGTCCCCTTTGCTGGGGTGGAACTGGACCCACAGAGCAGGGCTGTTGCCCACAGAACCCTGTGTGGGACAAATGAGCCAGGCTCTCGGGTTTGTGGAAGGGCAGCTCTGCTTTCTCCGGCCGTGAAACACATTGTGTGTGAGAGCGTGCCCCTGGATCTGAAACCCTGTTTACTTTAAAGGAAGTAGACTCCGTCTGCTTTTAATTCACACACTTAGCTCATCAAAATATTGTTTTGCAAGAGGTTGTTTTGATGTCTAGGAAGCCTTTGGAGTTTTTTCCTTCTCTCTTACCACTCTTATGCAGTTTTATTCTAGGAAACAAGATTCTGGGCCAGCAGGATGGGCCATGAGGCAGTGTTTTCTGTGTCTGTTTCTCCACCAGTGAAATAGGGGTGATGGCCTTTCCCAGGGGTTCTGTGGACTGGCCTTCAGGCCTGCGGTGACCTCCTGAGTCCCCAGTTAAGGGGACCACTGTTTCCACCAGCATCAGTGGGAGGTCGTGAGCTGGAGTGTGGGGAGGGGTGGTGGGAATGGCATGTGCTGGAAGCATAGTTCAGTCACTTGGGTCCACAGGTACCTGGAGCCAGTGCCCAGGGAGCCAGGCTTCCAGAAGTGTCACATAGCTTGGCCAGGGTCTCCCCATGGCCCTGCCCTGCGTGACCCCCTGCCTGCACTTTGCTTTCTGGGGACCCTCTTATTTGTCAGCAGGCCTCAGGAGTCCACACGCCTCCTGCTTTGTTTGGGAACACCCCGAGCTTGTGAGGAAGGCTGTGGGCAGCGGTCCAGGGCAGGGTGCAGAGCCATGCTGCTGACGTGCTCTGCTCGGCCCTGACCGGGTCAAGGCTGTGGAAGGATGGTGGGGGCGGGGGGCACAACGCTGACTCACTCCCGTGGGCAGGGCACAGGCTTCACTCACAGAATCTCATGTAACACTCCCCAGGACCCTGGGAGCCCTTGTGAGTTAAATGGAAGGAAGCAAGGCGAGAAAGGAGGGAAGAAAGCATAACTATTTGTTAATTGGTTAAATTAAGTGACCAAATAGACGTTTTCAGGGAGCTAAGGTCCAGAAGTGAGGAAGGAGTGAGGTTGAGGAGGACTCTCTCATCACCATATTTTATGTATCTATGAGACCCTGTTTTTTTTTTTTTTTTGAGGAAGATTGGCCCTGAGCTAACATCCGTGCCAGTCGTCCTCTACTTTGTTATATGGGATGCCACCACAGCATGGTTTTCTTTTAATGAGCAGTGTGTAGGTCCACACCCAGGATCCAAATTGGCGAATCCCGGGTTGCTGAAGTGGAACACGCGAACTTAACCACTATGCCATGGGGCTGGCCCCTGATGACACTTTTATTAACCTAGCCTAGAATTCCATAAACAGGCCAAGTTCAGTGATGATTGCTGGTCAGGCCTCTGCTGTTTAATAAGGCAGCCACTAGCCAATGTAGCTTCTTCAACGAGAGATGTGCTGAAAATATGAACTACACAACCAATTTTAAAGACTTGGCACAAATAAAAGAAGCTAAAACATCTTGTTAGTAATTTTTATATTGATGATATGTTGAAATGATCATATTTTTGATATACTGAGTCAATGAAATGGCATTATTAAAATTATTACCTCTTTTTGTTTTTTTTTCATGTGGCTACTCGAAAATTTAGAATAACTTATGTGTCCCGCATTGTATGTCTGTCGGCCAGGCCTGCATTTGATAAGTGGGCACTTAGAGAAGAGACTAGTTTTACATAGAGAATGTTTTCAAGAAAATCATCCCTTTGAGTAACATATAATCACTGAGACCAGGTTGACAAGGGGCTCCTGAGAAGTGGTCCTTAAGACATCTGCCTCAGTGAGGGAAGGAAGAGTGTTCTGTAGTCAGCTGTCCATCACAGGAAAGTCAATGAACGTGGGCGCCGTGCTCAGAGGCGCTTGGAGGCTGTGCTCACGGTAGAGTCCTCTGCCCAGCTTTGGATCTCGTGGACTGGCTTTGGCTGGCTCTGCCCCACAGTGCACCCTGGAGTAAGGGGTGCCTTCACCAGCCTGGAAACCATCACCGGTACCCAGTGGGGACCGAGCGCCCTGGCCCCCTTCAAACAGAACAGAGTGACAGCAGGCCCTCTCAGCACTCTCTGGAGGGCATGAGGCAGGACCGAGGCCCCAGACTGGGGACACCTCTTGCTAGCGCTCTGCAGGGGAGCGGCAGAAGGAAGCACAGTGGCAGGTGACAGCTTTCTGCAGTCACAGGACCGCACTGAAGCTGCCAGCTGATGAGGTTGCTGGTGCAAAGTGGCAGGTGACTGTCTCACTTGGGGGAATGCCCGTGCGGGGCAAACCTGGGTAGTGCTGGGTCCACACTGGAGAGCCCGCGTCCGTGCCAGCCTGGCCTCTGTAACAGGTGCAAGGAACCCTGGGAAACAGGCACTGGCTTTCTGGTCACTCTCTTCTCCAGGGCCCTGCACTACATTTGTGCTTTTGACAAGGTCCTTCGGAGGTCTGCACGGGGACCTTTGGAGCCACAGTCCTGTGGGCCTCAAATCTGTTGTAGATTTTGGGGTCCTGCATACGGCTTTCTTTGGAGTAGATTCTGTGGCAAACACAGTTTTCAAACTTAATCAGATTTGACCTTGTCTGAGGTTTCTTTTGGTCCTAAGATTCTCTACTGTGGGACCCCACGCATCTACCCCGACAGGTGGGCCCCCCCGTCCCATTCCCTTTGACAGCAGGGATCTCTTCAGGAGCGCTCCCCCAATCTCCCACCCCTTGCTACAGGGGCAGGAGCCCAACAGAGAGGCCCACAGAGGTGGCCACACATCCAGGGGTCTGCTGTGTGCCTGGCCCTGCACAGACTCTGGGCACGTGCTAGTTCATTTCCACTTCACAGTATCCCTCTGATGTGGGTCCTGTCACTACCCTCATTTTACAGATGGGGAAACTGAGGCACAGGAAGTATAAGTGAATCAGCAGGGGTACAGACTTGGCCATGGTGTTGGCTGCAGCCTCAGTGCCATCCACAATGACCCCATGGCCTTTGGCCCAGGTCCATCTGCCTCCTGTGGCCTGTTCCCCTTATCTTTACCACTACCATCTGAGGGTATCAGCACAGGCTGCTTTAGCAAAAATGCCGAAGACTGAGGCCTTAAACAGACGTTGATTTCTCACAGTTCTGGGGCTGGAAAGTCCAAGATCAAGGCACCAGCAGGTCTGGTGTCTGGCGAGGGCCCCCTTCCTGGTTTATAGATGGCTCTCTTCTCACTGTGACCTCATGTGGTAGAAGGGGTGAGGGAGTTCTCTGGGTCCCTTTTATAAGGGCATTAATTCATTCACGAGGGCTCCACCCTCATGACCTGAGCACCTCCCACAGGCCCCACCTCCTGATACCATCACATCAGGCATTAGGGTCTCAACATGTGAACTTGAGGGGACGTAAATATTCAGTCCATAGCAGAGTGGACAGATCCCAGGTCTGCCCTGGTATCCATGCGGCAAGGGCCATGTGGCACTCGAGTCTGGCCTCTCCTGATGGCGTTGGCTCACGCACACTGCTGGCCCCTAGAGTATGCACTTCTCTCTGCATCCCTGCCCCCTGCCCCCCAAGACCAGCCTCAGGGCCCTGCCTCCACATGGACTGACTTGTCCTGGCCCCAGCCCAGTTCTCTCTCTCTCTCTGTTTCCAGCAGCTATTTTGTCAAGCAACACCTTCTTGGAAAGGGCAGCCTGCCGCTCTGGGGTGGGCGGTGTGTGCTGGCAGGCCCAGCTGAGGCCCTGGTCCTGCCAAGCTCCGTGTGGGGGCAGGTCTGACAACGCGAGCGGCCTGGGCCTCAGCCGCCGGACACCAGCCAGCTTGTGGTGTTGGAATTTCCTGTCTGATTTTAATTTCCCCCCTCTTTTTTTCTCCCACAAGTGAGACAGAAACGCTTTTTTAATTGCATGCTGTGGAGTGCCATTCAGGATATTATTATTCTTATTAAGTGCTTCCTGTGGGTGGTGCCTGGGCATCAGGAGGGGCCTCTGGAAGCAGCCTGTCTTGGGGCTTATTACCGGGAATAATAGCACTATTTGCATAAGGCCTGGAGGCCGACCTGCCTGGCCACTGGGGAGGAGGCTCTCCTGGACTCTTCTGTACTTTCACGCCTCCTGGCTCTGAGGCTTTGACTGTTACTTTGTCCTGCTGGGAGAGGACTTGGCCGTCTGAGTATACAAGTCTGAAGGGTTGACCTTTGACACTGTCCAAGTCTCAGAGTGGACTGAGGCCACCACAAGCAGAGGGAGGAATGGACACGTGCCTACTCCTGCGGCTTCTCCCGGCCCTGGCATGCGCCTTCGAGCTGGCCACATGGAAAAGCACCCTCTTCTGGGTCCCTTCAGAGCCCCCATTCTTCATGAGGCTCAGGCCATTTGTCGCTGCTCGTCAGAAGCCATGGTAAATGGGACAGTGTCACCAGGATATGAATGTCACACCCAGGGCTGTCTCTCTCATCAGCTGTGTTGAGTTTCTCTAACTCCAAACACTCTCCAGCTAGCATGATGGATAGTAGGCATGGATGTGCAAAGTAATCTCTTCTCACTGACCAGTGCCAGCAGGAGCTCTGGTGCAACAGCAGGTGCTAGAAACGTAAAATGGGTACGATAGGGCCGCAGTTCTGCCAGTCAGGTTCCTGACAAGACTTGTCAGCACCACCTGGTCACTTGTTATAAATGCAGATTCTCAGGCCTGTCCCAGGCCCACTGAAGCCAGAACTCTGAGGATGGGGTCCAGTGGTATTTTAACCAAGCCTGCAGGTAATTCTTGGGTCTGAGGAGCGCTGATGTTAGTGCCTGGTAGGTGCTCCGTCGTGTGCCTCTTACGTGTAGCACAGCATTTAATCCCTGGGAAGAGGTTTTCCTAATCCTGCATGTACAGGAGAGGCCACATGGCTTGGGCCAGGATTCACACTGCACGGCTCCATGCCAGGGCACAGTTGAGTCCTCTGGACTCTGTCCACACTGCCTCTGAGCCTGAAGAACCTGTTATCCTCCCCATTTCTTCCAGTGCTCCAAATCCTGGCCCATTCAGGACCCAGCTCCAAAATTGCCTCTTCCAGGGGGCCTTCCTGGCTGCCCTGGGCCCCAGAAATCTCTCTTCCCTGACTCTGAGGCCGTCCTGGCAGGCTGTGTTGCATGGACCCCGCTGAGTCACGTAGGGTCAGGCGCTCCAGCTTTGCAGACGGCCTCCACAGAGGTGCCCCTAGTGCACTCCCTGGGGGCACGAATTGTGCCTCTTGTTCTCTGGGGCCTCCAGAGTACTTGATCAGGGTCCTTCTACATCTGCTGAGTCGGGGAAGCCATAGGTGGGCTGGCAGGCCATGGGTGTGACTTCATCCTTGGGCTGTGGTGGGCAGGGGTTTGAGAGCCCTGCCCTGGGTGATGGGCAGTCCCACTGTGGATTCTGGAGAAAGCCAAGGTGCTGGGCCTGGTAGGGCCCACAGCCTGTGCAGGTCAAGGCCATGTTAGAGGGGCCACGTGTCTAACTACATCACGTCCCTAGGTCAGACCCGTGCAGCTGAAGGAGGAGCATCTGGTCTCTCTGAGCTGGCGCCGTCATTTCTGGTATCTTCTGGGAAGCCTTTAGCTCTGCCTTCCCTGAGGAGCAGGCCTGGGATCTCCACAGGATCAGAGAGCGGGAAGAGTCACGCACTGTGGGATTCGTGACGAGCCCAGCTGCAACGGCTGCAACACAACCTTAGCCGTGCAGACAATGACCAGTGTCCATCACAGCTGAAGGGCTGGCTGATCTTCAGGGTTCATCCGGGCACAACATCAAGGTGCCATCGCCATCCCTTCCCTGCACGATTAACGTTTTTCAGTGTACAAAGCCTCTTCACATCCCATTCCCATTCCCTCATGGTTTAGTTGACCACATGAGGCCTTCAGAGTGGAATTGAGAGCACCAATCTCTCTCTCTATTGGGGTGGGAGGGTCCTCCCCAGAGGTGCACTTGTCTGGGCCATCGATCCCCCCTCACTTCTCAGAGGGGAGAGCTGGGTTCAGTTTAAGGAAATTGCATCATAAAAGGGATACCATCCTCTGAACCACTGCCCTTCAGCACGTGGGAGGTGTCCCCCACCTGCGACCCAGTCACGTGCTCTTCTGCCTCGGGCCTCTTTTGCCTCTGACTTTCTGGGAGCTGAGTTACTGCTGCAGCACAGGGGGATGTGGCTGAAGGCAGACGAGGAGGGGATGCAGTTTTTATTAAACCCATCTTTTGAACAAAATTCGTAACGATGTTCACCAGGCCACCTGTGAGTCCCCTTACCTGTTCGTTTTGTTCTGGCTGATGCAGGCACAGACACCAGCGAAAGAACAGTGGAGTTCAGAGTAGCTGCCCTGGGCCTCCTGTGGATGGGCCACGCAGGAATAGGGGTTGGCCAGCAGGGACTAATTTGTAGAGGACCTTTCCTGCAAAGCCCAGAGGCCGTGACCTGTCATCTCTGCCCGTCCCTGCTCTGTGACGCAGCGAGTCAGGGAGCACCAAGTCTGCATGGAGTGCACATGTGGCGGGGGATGCCACATCTGAGTTCCTGTCTGATGCATCTCGGTGTCCCTTACACCAGGGATGAGGGAGAGGGTCCCGTCATGGCCGTAGCACTGGGGCCCTTGTTCATGTCTGCCCCGAGGTTCACCGCAGTGGGAAGGGAACCACACTGACTGAGTTCCTGCTCTGTGCAGACACTGCAAATCTGCTGCACCATAGTCCACTCCGGTGTCCTTGGTATTTTATAGATGAAGACACTGAAGCTCAGAGCTCTTGTCACTTGCTGGCAAATGACAAATCTGGGGTTCACACCCAGGTCTGTCTGGGTTTATGGCTCACATGCTTCCTACTCCTATTCCAAGCACCTTAGACCAGGGGGACAGGTTGTCCCCCTTAGGACTGTCATGTGTCTGTTGTGCAGCCCAGGAGCAAGGCAAATTTCAATCCAGCTGTAAAGTTAACCATGCTTGACTTCAAGCCTGCCTGGCTGCCGTGTCTTCTCCCCTCCACACTGGCACCTTCCTTCTCCAAAGATCCAGATGTCTTGCTGCCTGGATCCTTCTGCTGAGGGAAAGTGACCTGGTAAGTCATCTGCACTTCCATGTAAATTTGCTTCCATGACTTTCCCAAGGTCTGTTTGCTTTTAAGAAAAATAATGAAACAGTTACGCTGGATATTACTTAGGATGCAAGGAATCATAGGGGAAAGGAATACGATCAAGTAGCATTAACAGGGAATCCCAAGCAGAGCCCCTCCTAGTGCGAGAGAAACTGGGGCCAAGAAGCTCTTTCCTGGTCCCCCAGAGCTGTACCAAATTGGAATGCCTCCATTTCAGCGTACCAGAGACCACCTGGAGCCCATCAAGTGTCCGTGATGCAGCCACGGCACCGGCCTCCTGTGCGGTGACCCCAGGGCACGGGCCAGCTGCCCAAGCAGGATGGGGATCCATGTCCTGCCCTGGCCCCGACCTCCCTCCCAGGCCCCACGGGCTGCACTGAGATGGATCGGTGCCTCATCGTAACTCACACCCGTATCATGCCAGAACCAGGCCTCCTTCCAGAGATAGCTGCCTGCACCTTCCTTCAGCCGGTGCCAGGGCAAGGCAGCTCTTCTCGAGGAAGCCCTACTCTTCCCTGGTCCCAGGCCCAGAGTACACTCACGTGCTCCAAGCTAATTCCCTCCTGCAGTGTTGATGGGAATGATCACAGTGTCTGGAGACCATGCTAATCTCTAGGGACAGGACAGCCCAGAGGGCTAGGCACCCCCATCACGTCCAGTGTCTCCTGGGGGATGGTTGCTTCCACCTTGCATGCCCCTCCAGCCGTGGGCCAGCCTCTCGGGCTCTCTCTGAACCTAGTCCTCAGGGCAGCACCTCCGAGTTGTAGCAACACATGACTTCATCCAAGGAGAATTCCTCCGGTGCTGATGAGGCTGCCTGGTCATGTTTTGATGACCCAGTTTTCCCGATTCTTTGTCTGAACTCTCTGCTGACCCCTGCCCCATCCTCTCCCACACTGATTCACTGGAGTTGTTATTACCAGGGCATTAACTAGAGACGGCTTCCAGGGGCCAGCCCTTCTCGCCGCCTCTCCAGGGCCCTGCTCACTCCCACAGCAAGGACACGGCCGATGCAAATGTCCCCTCACCCTAGGACCACCAGCCAAGGAGCATTTGGCTTTTAAACCTTAGCAGAGAAATTCTGGAGTTTAACAACAACAAAAAAGCCATCATGCACCATCCTCAGCTTCTCAGCCTGTTGGGGTTTCTGTGTGGGATCAAAAGCAAATGTGCATTTTTTTCGGGGGTGGGGGGTGATCCATAGAAAATTCCAATCTCAGAGTTTCTTCCTCAGAAACTTGAAAAGAGAGCCATTTCTTTGAAATGGCATATGGTGTGTGTGTTTTCTCCCTCTGCCGGAAGGACATGATTTAGTTTGGATTTTTATTTAACTTAAAAAAAGAGCCCACAATGAAAACAATGTGTGGAAGGATCTCATTCGGTGTGTCCCTTGACAGCAGCTCTTGTTCTTGATGTTTCTCTTCGTGTTCCTCGGGTGCTGCTGACGGCTCTAGACGGACTGATTCTTGCAGGAGTCCACAGTGGAATTTCCCCCTCCCTCGACCCGGCCAAGAGGCTCTGAGCAAAGCATACATCTCGGAATGTTTCCATCGGGGGTGTGTGGGTACCACCCGTGCTGCTCTGCACAGGTCCGGAGACCTCAGATGAGCCAGGCGCAACCTTCATCCCTCAGTTTACCTGGGGTGCAAAGTTGGTCCAGAGACAGTTTGGGGGGGTAGGGGCTGATGTCCTACAAGTAGGCTCAGGTGACTGGGCCTGGGGCTGGTGGGCTGTGTGGATTTAGAGGGGCCACTGGATCAGTGAGTTGTACAAATAGGCCATGTGGAAATTAATAAAAGAAACCTTAACTAAATTGGAGTCAGAAAGGCCTATAGGGGGAGCCCTATATATATATATATATATATATATAGGGTATGACACCCCATCACACATCATCAAGTACACCAAGCAGGAAGTGACAGACACTTGCATCTTAGAAGACCTAAAACTGCTTTACTACATAAGGAAGATTTCTCTCCCCACCCAGCAACAGCCCAGCTAATGAGAAACACCGCAGCTCGGCCAATGAGAAACACTACAGTTCAGCCAATGAGAAACACCGCAGCTCAGCCAATAAGAAACACTGCAGCTCAGCCAATGAGAAACACTGCAGCTCAGCCAATGAGAAACCGCAGCTCAGCCAATGAGAAACACCGCAGCTCAGCCAATGAGAAAC
>NC_060270.1:71878820-71990828 GCF_021613505.1 Equus quagga
CCGCAGCTCAGCCAATGAGAAACACCGCAGCTCAGCCAATGAGAAACTCTGCAGCTCAACCAATGAGAAACTCTGCAGCTCAGCCAATGAGAAGCCATTGCCACCCTAACTTATTACTTTCCCCCAGTAGGCCTTTGTTTGGAACAGCCCCACCCTACTCCTTCTGAATAAAAGCAGCCCCTCTCCTTTGTTTTCTGGAGTTGCCCGTGGTTTGCCGTAGTGTGTATATCCCAAATTGCAATTCTTTTGGCTATTCCCTAATAAACTTGTTTTGAGGATAAAATAACAGGCAAATTTGCTTTTTAAGTTGACAGCCATAATGATGAAACTGTGCCTGTGCCCAGACAGAATCCCTTCTGTGAGCTGCTCGGGGATCCCTCCTCAAACCTCAGTGTGTCACTGGCTGGGGAAAGTGTGTCTCTTTCCTGGGAGAGCGAGTGGCCATTCACAAGCAGCGGGATAGTCCTGCTGGGAAGGAACGTAGAGCTCATCTAATCCCCATTGTACAGAGGGTTAATGAGAAACCCAGAGAGGGGACATCATTTCCCCAAAGTGCCAGGGCTGCCTAGTGGCAGGGCCAGTCTGGGGCTCCTGGCCAATGCACACCCCTGCCCGACACAACCTGAGTGTACTCGTGTAGCCTTTTGAAAAGTTTCATCACAGCATGTGATGTCTGCTCAGGAGCCCTCAGGGGCTTCACAAATCTCCCAGAGAAAAGATCCCAAAATCCTTTGCACAGCCCTCCCGGTTCACAGGACCCTTTCTCCTGTCTCCCCACCTCCATCCCGTGCTTCAGCCACATTCGCCTTCCTGCTGAAGTGCCGAGGTCTCTCCACCTTGGTCCCCACCCGAGGTCTCCCCGGGCCTTTGCACCTGCTGTTCCCCTGGCCTGGCACACCCTCTCCTCCAGAAAGCCCTGGCTTACTCATGCATTGTCCAAGTCCCCTCCCTGCTCCCTTATTCACTTGGTTTCTTTCTTAGCTTCATCACTTTCTGACATTATGTTATAAATGCACTTGCTGGTCTGTTCGCCACTTGTCTGCTCTCCCTTAGGGAAGCTCTATGGCTCTATGAGGGCAGTGGTGCAGGCTGCGTTTGCATTATGCTGCTCCCAGGACCTACGACGGTGCCTGCTACATAGCAAGCACCTGATACAAGGCAGATAAATGAATGACTGAATGAAAGAATGACTGTTCCTACAGTGACCGCTGCCCAGACTTAGCCCCACTGGGGTGAATGGACTGGGTCGCCTCTCAGAGAGTGGGCAGAGGGATCTGGACATTGGGTCCCCAGATTAGACTCCTTGCTCCTGCTAGCTGATCAGAGGCATGTCCATTCATCCTGGGCCAACACTGGGTGCTGCCATGTTGGAACAGAAGTGCTCAGAGGCCGTATTTGCTGAGGGCCTGCTGTGTGCTGTGTGCTGGGCTGGGCTCTGGGAAACCACATGGGGCTCCCAGTGAGGGGGAGAGAATGAAACCACAGTCACAAACTGCCTAGTCCATGCTCTCCTAGAAGTAGAGGCAGACCACGTGGAGATAAAAATGGCGATAAGAACAGGGTTGATGGTAAAACTGAATGAGGTGTCCTAAGCAGATACCCGTGAGACGCAGCCGTCGGTAAAGATGAGCGCCCGCCGCGCTTCCCCTCCCTGACCCGGGCGGGGACTCTGCCACACTCAAGCTGCTGGCTGCCTGACACATCAACGCCTGGATGGGAGGAACTGCTAACATGTGTTCCCAGACTCCTTTAGAGGATGCCAAAGGGGTGAGGGTGAGAGGTGTGGGGATGTGGCCAGAGCCCCTGCTGCCTGCTCATTCCGTGGGTGTAAGCCGTCTGGGGAGCAGTAGGGCTGCGGGAAGAGAAAGCCACTTCCCCTGGTGACCTCCACAGCCTTCACCCCAGGGACCTGGCCAAAGGCAGGGAGCAGGCCCAGCTGCAGCAGGACTCTGTGGGTGGCTGGCCTGATGCTTCTTCCCGGAAGCCCCAGGCTCCTCCTCCCCCAAAGCATGCGGTGCATGTGCACGTGAACACACGCGCACACACACACAGCGTCAGAGCCACCTCCGTTTCATGCTTGCCTGGTAAACTACCGTGAGCCCTTCATTCCTGTAGATTTGATAGTTCTTTAGACCTGGATGAAATTGCGTTAATCCTGCTCAGAGCAACATCTCTGCTCACAGCTGGTGAGACAGGGGCCAAGTCGGGGTCGGGTGGGTCTGAGCTCTGATTGCATTAGGGGACCCCCTTCAACCTCTGCATGTGCAACCTTGGAGGGAAAAGGAGCACACCACTGTGCTGGGGGATGGTCAATGGGAAGACCAGGAATTCTGGGGTGAATGCAGCCTGGGCTTGCTGTGAAGACCCAGGAGTTGATATTTGCAAAGCGCCTAGAACAGGGCCCGGCACTGTGAGTGCATTTGTTAAATACAGTACGAAGCAAGGTGGGGATGGGAGGACCCCAGGGGTCACCCTTGCACCCAGGAGGTGTCTCTGGGTGTTCATTTGGGCTGGGCAGAGGGAAAAGCCCACAACCAGCTGTCCAGGGCCTTGGATTCTCCTCCTGGCTCTGTCGTTTTCCAGCCTCATGACTTTGGGCTGAAATCACCCTTGGCCTCCATTTCCTCATCTGTGAAATGGGTGCAGTAACACCTACCCTGGCTGCCTCAGGGGGCTTTCGGTTGTGCCGAAACATTCAGAAATACACAAAAGCAAACCAGGTTAATTTTGTCAGCAATCTGGGTCTGCCTGGCCACGTTAAAAAAAAATCATAAAGCCCCTTTCCTGCCCCTCTGGGGAGACGAACACTGCTTCCCTGCCGACTCCCCTGGGGGTTCAGGGGCGGCCTTTTTGTCTCCCATGTGCAAGCAGGCCAGCACTGGCCTTTCCCCCTCCCCAGGGTTTGCAGGGAGCGGTGAGCAACTTGTCCCATGCCCCACAGCTAGGAAATGGTGTATGCATAGTTTGGTTACGGACAGTGGGGCTCCAAATACTATCGTCATATAATTGTCATTGTCAGTAGTGAGACTTATGGAGCACTTCCTCTGTGTGTAGGCGTGGGCTCAGCACCTCCCACGGGAACTTTTTATCTTCGTAGCAACCACGAAGGTGGTTATTGGGATCCATTTTCCGGTGGACAAACGGGGATGTGGAGAGATAAAGAGGCTGCTCAAAGCCACACACTGGTGATAGCAGGTTTGCCCTCGGGGTCTCTGACTCCCAGAGGCTTCTGGTCATCCTCTGCTGCTGCCAGAGTCACAGCTGCAGGCCCAGCCTCACCCCTCAGAAGACACGGGCCTCAGGGGTGAGGGCACTCGCTCCAGTAATCACCGTCTCCTGAAGGGCCCCACCAGAGGAATGGATCAGCACACGTGTGTTGTGTCCCACAGCCAATTCCCCTTTGAGCCCAAGAATTGTTGAGTCTGGGTTTGGCAAGTTGATTTGATCAGGGTGAGAAAATTTGCTAGCTTTGTTCCTAGTCCCCATGGACATTCCCAGTATTGTGGAATTACGAAGATAAAATTGAACAAGTAAAAATTAAGGTTAAAATGTCAGGAGAAAAGCCTCCTGTTAAGAATTCATAGCGTTCAACCCAAGTGTCCGGTGGCAGATGAATGGAAAACCAAAATGTAATATATCCATACAGTGAATATTATTCAACCTTGAAAAAGGAAATTCTGACACAGGCTACAATGGATGAAGCTTGGGGACAGTATGCTAAATGAAATAAGCCAGTCACAAGAGGACAAATACTGTATGATTCCACTCATATGAGGTTCCTAGAGCAGTCATGTTCATAGAGACAGAAAGTAGGATGGTGGCTGCGGGGGTGAGAGGGGAGGGCTGGGGAGTTGGTGTTCAGTGGGTACAGGGTTTCAGTTGGGGAAAATGAAGAGAGTTCTGGGGATGGATGGCGGTAGCATAACAATGTACTTAAGCCACTGAACTTTGCTTAAAAATGGTTAAAATGGTAAATTTTATGTTACTTATATTTTACCACAATAAAAAAAAGAATTCATGGTGTTTAGAATACAGACCAGAACCTGTTTGCACAGAAACAGCAGCGTTATTCATATGCGTTTATGACGGTAGGCCTGGCGCTCAGCTGACCTGTGCTCACATGAAACGAACCCAGCCCCATTTCTTTAGACGCTTCAGCCATTCAGACCCGACGCTGATCCCCGCTGGCCCATGGCTGTCAGCCTGAGTGAGAGTTGACTGAGAAATCTCCACTTCTTAGCCCTTTTCCCAGTCTAACTACTTTTTAAAGAGCCTTGTTTTCCTAAAGCCTATAATTATGTTTGCCTCTAAGGTACCCAGGAGTTTTTTTTTAATAAGCAAAGAGCATCCTACAATTATGCTGATTTGTTGAGGGCAGGCCAAGTGCAGACAGGAGGCTCACTCACCTCTGGAAACCCATGCTCACCTGTCGGTGTTTGCATCTTAGAGGCCCCCGCCAGTGCACTTGGGGTCAGTAATTAATATTAAGAGCTGGAGAATTAACAGACCCACGTAGGTGCCCTCTGTATGCCACCAACAGGACGGGGCAGGCAGCGCGGTGGGATCTGGCCTTCCTGAGGCTGGCCGCAGCTGGGAGCGGGCCCTGGCTTCACAGATGGTTCTAGGTAAACATTTCCAGCTTGTGTAACTGCAGCGGCGTCCACATGCCGTAACCCAGGGCTGCTGGAGCCACACGCCGCCAAGGCCGGGATGGGCAGAAGCCTGTCGGCTCTGTCAGCCCTGATTTGTGGCCGAGCCTGTAATCTCCCCAGTTCAAAGAGCGCTTAGCTGCTTGTCTTTGTCAAGAGCGCGGTTGGGGATCTTTTATGTGAAAGATGTAGGATTCTGGGGCTGACTTTGATTATTTATTCATCCCCCTTCGTGGGTGTGTGATAGCCGGGCACCAGCGAGGCCCCTGTCCTGACTGCTCTTGCTCTGAAATTCATTGAGCTTTAAAGTCCTTTGAAAATTGCTTTTCCAAGGAGGGGAAAGTTTCTGAACTCCTGTTTCTCTCCCCTCCGCAGTGCCGCAGCATCTCTTGCCACCGTTTCATGCTCCCTTACCGATTGACATGAGACACCAGGAAGGAAGGTACCATTACGAGCCTCACTCGGTCCATGGCGTGCACGGGTAAGTTCTGCCCTCTGCCCGCCGCCCCGGCGTGCTGTCTCCTGCCACTGGGGAGCCCGGCTGGCAGCCTCGGCCCCCTCTGCTGACTCTGTCTTTCCTTTTGGAGTTCCTGATCTGCATCGTCCCGAGTGGACAGTCGCCTCTGCACCCGCGAGTGCACTGACACGGGACCATGAGTGAATGTGTGGCTGGGATGCGAGCATCCAGCTCCTCTCTGGTTACCTAAGAAGGAAGCGTCTTGTACATCACCACCTCCGAGGCTGCAGGCTGTCCTGCTGTGGCCACATAAGTGCCTTGAAGCTCTTCACCCGCCCTTTACTCCCATGCAGTGGGAGTCGTCTCCAGGCCAAAGGTCCCATGTCAGTACGGTGACCTTAGTTACATGTTGTCGCAGCATAATAATTCATAGTGCCCCTTTCACTCTCACAAGTGTCCCAGTTTGGATAGTAAATTATAGGGTCACTGTACTGATAAGGGCAAGCTCAAAGTTGTACTTTGTGGCTTCTTCCTACTGCCTGCCACACTCCTGGGTAGAAGGGGTGTGTCACCAGTGCTGTCTCACTGTGCCAAAGCCCACCTCTCTTCATTCTCATCTGGACTTGGAAGCTCATGGCTGATGTTACTTTTCTCGGTCTTTATCAGTCAAAGGCTCACCTCCTTGCTACCCCATCTGTTCTGCTTCTCGAAGAGAGGCCGAAACCTTTGCCTCACCCCCAACACCTCCACTGCTGCCCACACCTGCCTCAGAGGGAACCTACTGCGGAGGATCAGCTGGCCCCCTCTTGACCCAGCCTCCTCACCTGTCCAGGCCACCACATGCACCTGTGCCTGAGCCCCTGCTGCCCAGGCTGCCTGGGATGCCTCCTCCTCCTGGCCACCTGCTCCTGATCCTCTGAGCCTCAGTGCAGGAGCCGCCTCCTCCTGGGGGCACTGGGATCCCCCACGCTGGGTGGGCCCTTCCTGGATTCTCACCGCACTGGCACGCCAGAATGATCTGTTGTCACACGTCCGCCCAGCAGGCTCTGAGCTTCCGGCTCATTTCCGCATTGACAATGGGTGACACATAATAGGTGCACGATCAGTGTTTGCTGAGTGGAGACCCCTCCCCACGCAATCCCCCTGTTGAAGACAAACCCTCTGCTCTCCCAGCTCCTGTTCGAATGAAGTCAGGACATACTTGCCGAGCACGCGCTGTATGCAAAGCCAAGTACCACGCCTGATCAGGAGGCAGGTGACTAACAAGGTGTCCCAGCCCTCAGGTGGCTCCTATTTCTGGGTACTCATTGCCTCCAAGACAGAGTAAATCTGGGACTTTTATTTTCTTTTTAAAAATATCTTTAACTTTGAAAAAATTTCAGACATATAAAAACAGTTGCAAAAATAGTACGGAGATTTCCAGTGTGCCCTTCACCCAGTTCCTCGAATGTTCCCGTCTTACATAACCAAAGACTGATACCGTGCTGTTAAGTAACTCAGAAATCTTACCCAAATTTGGCCATTGCCTGCTGGTGTCTTTTTTCCTGTTCGGGACGCAGCCTTGCGTTTGGTTGTCCTATCTCTAGTCATCTTTAATCCAGTGGCTCAGTCTCTCTTGTCTTTGACGACCTTGACACTTAGGAGGACAGGCCAGTCACTGTATAAAATGACCCCAATTTGGGTTTGCCTGATGTGGCCTCATGATTAAATTCAGATTATGCATCTTGGAGAATAAACCATAAAAGTGTTGTGCCCTCCCTAGTGCATGTCAGGGGACCCATGGTGTCACATTTCTCGTCACTGGAGATTGCTCAGTTAAGGTGAGGTCTGCTGGGTTTCTCCTCTTTAAAGTTGGTCCCTTTGGAATTAGTAAGTATCTTGTGGGGTACCACTTTGATAATGTGTAAATATCCTGTTTCTCATCGTATTTTCACCCCCTAACTCTAACATCCATCCATGGTTCTTGCCAAAAATAGTCATTGCTAGTGTTTGCCAAATAGTGATTTTCTATTTCCTTCATTCGTTCCAGATTAATCCATAGGAATTCTACTGTCAGGAAGAGCTATTCCTTCTCCTCATTTCTTTATTTATATTTGGTTGGTTATTTATGTCAAATAAATATGCGGATATTCCTGTTATTCTATGATTATACTCTATTGTTATCGCTATTTATTTTCTTGTTCAAATCATCCCAGGTTCGGGCATTGGGAGTCCCTTCAAGCTGTCCTCTGTGTGCTTTCAACGTGTTGGGGCTTCTCATTTTACTGCTGTGCCTGTAGCGGGTTCTCATTTGACTGGGCCCTGCTGCTGGCAGCCTGTGTCCACCTGTCAGGTAGTGGGCCTGCCTCACGGAGACCACAGCTCCGGCAGCTTCTGGAAGGCACATACGTTTGGAGCCCATGAGTAACCCAAAAATTGCTCTGTTGGTGGCCTCTGAGAATCATGGGAGAATCAAGTGATCTGAGTCCCCATTTGGAAGGGGATTGGAATTGCTGATGTTCTGCTCTCGAGAAGTGTTTGGCTGGTTCAGCGACACAGATCCTGGGCACAGCAGGGCTACAGTGAAGTGCTCCCTTCAGGGGCCAGTGCTGGTCTCGACGTGGGCAGTGCTAAGAGCTCCCTGGGGGGAGTCCACGCAGGTCTGTCTCTGCAGATGAATGTCCTGGCTCACCTCTCCCCACATCCCCAGGAGCTGTGACAACTGTAAGAAGACCCACCATTGACCACTGCCGTTTCTCACGGTAGCTGTGACCTTGTCCACAGGTTCTGTTGCAAACCCTTCCTGTGTTTCATCTCACTTAATCCTCTTGCCCCTATAAGATGGGCATTTCGTGCCATCCCCATTTTACAGATGAAGGAACTGAGGCAGCACAGAGAGGTTAAATAACATAACCCACTTAGGGAGGGGGAGAATTAGGAATCTACTTACTGTTCCCTGAGCCCAGGCCCTCAGCCACGTGCTGACCTGTCTCTTGGGAGCACATGTCTGACCACAGGTCCCCTGGATGGTCCCAGCTGATTCCTCTTGAAAGCACATACAGCCCTTTGTTAGGGAACCACCCCCTGAGTTAGTGGTTCCCCAAACCTTCGGACTGGCAGCATCAGCGTCCCCTGGGAGCCTGTTAGGAATGCAGGTTCTCGGGTCCCAGCACAGACCTGCTGAATCAGAGACTGGGGCAGGGCCCCTATCTGGCCGTGCTGCTGCAGGCCCAGACTGGAGACGCTCTGGCTGAAGGCAGGGCCTTGTCACTGGAGGAGGGGCCCTCAGTGCCGTCCCTCCCTGGGCCAGTGGACAACTGGGGCCAGGAGGCCGCCCCTCTTTTCTATTCCCCAGCTCTGGGCTGGACGCGGGTCAGGTCCCCTCTCTGGATCTGCTTCCTTCCTGGCTCGTGCGGGGCGAGGCGTAGGCACAGCACCTGCAGAAGTAGAAAGTGATGACGGCAGGCAGCAGGCAAGGTCTGGCACCTGTGGAAATGGCCTTGTCACTGCAGCCTGCGTGGCTCTGTCACTAGACCTGAGACCTGCGGGCAGTGTATTCGTTTCCTGTTCTGCTGTGACAAATTACCTCAAATTTGGTGACTTAGAACAATACAGACTTACTCTCATGTAGTTCTGGAGGCCAGAAGCCGGCAGTAGGTCTTGTGGGCCTAAAACCCCAGTGCTGGCAGGGCTGGTTCCCTCTGGAGGCTCCACGAGAGAATCTATTTCCTGACTTTTCCAGCCTCTGGAGGCCTCCTGCCATCCTTGGCTCGTGACCCCTACCTCCCCTCACGTGGCCTTTCTTCCCCTGCTCTGTCCTCACGTCACCTCCTCCTCTTCTGGAATTTTCTCCCTCTGCCTCTCTTATCAGGACACTCGGATTGCTTTAGGGGCCCATCCGGAGAATCCAGCATAATCCTCCTGTCTCAAGATCCTTAACTCAGTCACGTCTGCAGAGGCCCTTTTCCTGTAGAAGGTGACATTCACGGGTACCAGGGATGGGGACATGGACATCTCTGGGGGTGACCATTCAGCTTGTCTGGGGTCACCGAGCCCCACCGTCAAGTCTGGCATCAGGCAGGAGAATGCAATCAGGAGTGCGAGTCTTGGTGCCGGCCCGCAGCAGGCCAGCTCTGCGCTGGAGCCTGGTTGCTGTCTTGGTTCACCTCCCTGATGCCCTGCGAGATGAGATTGTAACCTGCATCTTACAGATGCAGATGCTGCGGCTCAGAGAAGTGCACCGGCCTGCAAGTGTCGGCCTTGCCAAGGGGTGTGCTAACTTCTGCTCGAGGGTCGAGGAGCCCAGGCTCCACTCCCCAGCCAAGGAGGGGCTAGTCTAGTTAACAACAGTGATGGGCAGCAGCGCTGTGTTCCCAGAGCCCTGTGTCCCACTGGGCTGGGCTTCCAGTGGCCCCACGTTATCCTCAGGACAGTTATCCCTACTGGGACCACAGGGGGACCAGGCGAGGGCTGCAGGGCTGGCCTCGGGCTCTGGAAAGCCCATACTTTCTCCCACCCCCCAGTGCCCCAGGAGGGAAACAGGACAAAGCCTCTGAGAAAAATGGCCCCCGTGGCTTGGGCTCCCATGATTAATGTGGTCGGAGCCTGGTGGAGCGCCCGATCCATCACACCCCTGCTGACGCCCGCTCCTCCTTGCTGACGCCCGCTCCTCCTTGCCGGCGCCAAATGTGTCTAATTACACAAACGTTGCGCAGCAAATGAGGTGCGGTGCCATCCCTCGTCAGCCCGAGTTGGAGCCTCTGCCTGCCGCTCCGTGCATGGGGCCGCCGCTCAGCTGCCCAGGACCCTGCCCCTTCGCTCACACGGTCCTAATAGCTCCGGTGGTTGAATGCCCAGTGTGCCTGGGCTCCGGCCAGAGTGCTCCATGCTCTCCTCGGTCCTCCCCACTGCCTGCAGGAGCGCTGCTGTCACCAGCCCTGCCAGACTGCCTGGGCCTGGACTCCAGCACTGAATTCACTGGCCTTGGGCGAGCTGACCAACCTGAGTGGATAAACCTCAGTTTTCTCATCTGTGAAAGTGCATTATAATAGTACCTACTCCATCCACTGAGTTATTTTGAGAATTAAGGGGCATAAAGTTAGTAAAGCATTAGAAGAGTTTGGAAACATTCAATAGATGTGAACAATGGTTATTACTGCTATTGTTATTTCCATTTGCCTGTTAGAGAAAGGTTCATTGTGGGCCGAGGGACCTGTATGGCAGAGGCAGGCCATGGCATGACCTTGGAGGAGGATACTGTCCGGTGGCTGTGACATAGGAGGCTGGGAAATGGGGCTGATGAAGTGCCCCTGAGGATGGAGAGAAGAGGGGTCTTTCTCCCCCCAGATGAGGAATTTAGACTTTATCCTTTTGGCAGCCAGGAGCAGGAGGGAGTGGTCAGGCTTGTTTTCGGGGGAACGATAGGAGCAGTTAGAGGATGGCCAGGAGAAGTGGGGGACACGGCAAGGAGAACAGCCAGAGCTGTCCTTGTGGTCCAGGCAGAGGAGAAGCAGGGCCGGGGTGACCACACACAGCCCCAAACAGGCGGCTGCAGAGGGGAGGGGCAGGGGGTGGAAACAGCAGAGCCTCCTGGACGGCTTCCTTGTAGACACCCGCACCCCGCCCCTTTACGGGGCCACCCTTCCCGGTCACCTGGAGGTGCACCCCCACAGCACGACTTGCATAGCTTACCGATGCTCAGATGGTTCTGGAAGAGTAAATGGGCTGCCATGGGCTCCTCGTGCAACATTGTTTATCTGTGTAAACCATAGGTGATGGGGAGACAGATGGTCAGGGCGTTGTTTCTGCTGGTCAAGTGGGGTTCTCTTGTGACCTTCCCATGGGGACGTGCTCCCGAATCTCCAAGAGTCCATTTTCAAGGGTGAGAAGAGGAGGCCGGCCATGAATGGGGCCAAATGCTCTGTAGTCTCTCCACAGCCTGGTGACTGTAATGGGAAAGAGGATCCCCTCCACCCCCCTGCCCTGTGGAATCAGGCTCGCCAGGTGTCATGGGGACCAAGGCTGAGGCGTGGCATGGCAGGGCCCCCAGTTGGAGCTCCCCATTTCCTCGGTGGGGCAGTCACCTGAGCAGGAGTGTGGGCTGCCTGGTCCGGGATTAGCTCGTGTCCTGGTAGGGACAGTAGAAGCTCACGCGCCTGGTTCAGGAGGCTGCAGTCCACCTTTGACTCCACGTGTTGCTTGCAGGCTCTTTCCCATCCCAGCCCTGCCCTGGGGCTTCAGAGAGGACCAATTCCAGCTGCTTCCAGCCCACAAGGATTATAGACGCCATCTCATGCAGCAGTTCTCAAACCTGGCCACAGATATGAGCTAAAGTGTGTCTTAAAGATGCCCGTTCCTAGGCCCCAACCCCAGAAGTTCTGGTTCTTTTAGGCTAGGGTGAGGCCCGGGAATCTGCTTATTTTTAGGTGCCCACAGACCAGAGTATGGGGACTACCACAGGCCACCCTGCTTATTGTATAACCAGGAAAGAAGGCCCAGAGCTGTGTGTTGGCTTTCCAGAGTCACCAAGCCAGCAGGCTGTAGGGCTTTTTTCTCTCAGTGGTAACAACTCCGAAATATGGGGTGTCAAAAACCCCTTGGCTCCTGTTCATCACCCACTCACAGATCCTAAATCTATTCGTATTCTCAGCTTGCAGAAGGGGGTGAGAATTACAGAGTGGGGACAGATACAACATCTCAGCCACGAGGGGTGCCCTGCTCCCTCCTCTCGCCTGGCTCCGTACCTGACCTCTGACATCTGTGACCCCAGCACCTGCCTAGATTCTGAACCTGACCACCACTGATCGCTTCCCTGCCAGTGGCTTGATCCTGAGCTGCACTTGGTGAGCACTGCTTCAGCAGCCATGGCGCAAGGCCACCCTGCCTGGAGAAGGAGAGAGGAAGGGGCTCTTGCTGGGGACGGATGGCTCCGGGGCTTACCTTTCCATCCACATAGTCACCATGCTGGCCCAGGTGCTTTAAGGAAAGAGCAGGAATGCCAGCTGGCAGGTGTGAAGGCCTCTGCCCCCCGCCATCACCTGCACACTTTGTCCCTCATGTGGATTACCCAGAGCCCCTGAGAGAGCTGTTGGGGATGTCTGCACCCTGGTTCGCACAGCGACAGCATGTCAATGGGGACGTTTGGCTCTCTGTTCGTGTGCTCCACGTCAGAAAGCCATTTCTTTGCTGCCGCTGGCTGAGCTCTTGAACTTTGTAGTCTGGGGGGTTCGAAGATGCTTTTTTCCAAGGTTAGTGATCCATGTAGACCACACTGGCTCGCTGCGAGATTAGTAAACGTGCAGGCTGCAGCCCACCTGCGTTGTCCTGGGCCCCTGGCAGCCGGTCCTCAGCTGGTCACCGAGGCCGGCAGGAAGATCTGTGGATAGTTTCTTCTTGATTCTTGGCCCAACCCGCCTGGCTCTCAGGACTGGCTTCGTTTGCGTTTTGCAGAGAAGGTTCTCCCTTGGCAGACGTGCACACTTCTTCTTGGAGACTTGTGGAGAGAAAGGGGACTTCCGAAGGGCATGTCTGCCCAGGGCTGGGCCGAGATGCTGGGTGGGCCCAGGGCCGCCCACCAGGGGCCTTGTCCTCCTCCCCGGTTGGGTCCACGCTGCTCTGCCCTCTCTGGGGAGTGCTCTGTCCACCCCGCCGTGGCTGACCCCTTCTTCAGAGCAGCTGGACGGCAGGTGGACACAGAGCCTGTGAAACCCCAAGACCAAGCAGTCTGCAGGGTGCTCACACTCCTCCCGTGGCTGGCTGAGGACCGGGTGACAGAGCTGTGGAGCCTTGGCCCACGGTGATGTGAGTGGCCCTTAGAGACCCCTCCAGGCAGGTCCCTTCCCCTCTCTAGGTGTCAGGATGCTGGGGTCAGACTGACTGAGGAGCACTCACAGCAGCGTGGGTTCAGTGCTCTAGACTGTATCCTCTAACCCTCATCAACACCCTCAAGCGAGGCAGCATTGTCACTTCCGCTGGATAAGTGGGGAAACTGAGGCACAGGGAGGTTGACTGCTGTCTCCGGTGACATTCTCCTAGTGAGTAGCCCAGCTGGGACTTGAACCCAGGCAGTTTGACCCTGGAGGCCCCCTGTCCGCCCTGACCTCCCTGCTAAAGACTGTCCTGGCTCAGGGAGCTTCAGATTCCCAGCTCCTGCACGTGCTCTGCGGCGGGGGACAGACAGCTCATTTATAATGGAATCTGGCCTGTAAAAGTTTCATGAGGAGCGTGTCTGATAAGGCGGCCTGCTCTTTGATCTCTGCTGATGGGCGGCCCCTCGCCGAAGATGAGCTGCCTGGCTCTGGGCTTTGGAGAGAACCCGTGTGGTCAGCTGAGGGCAGGGGCCGGGGTGAAGCAGAGCTTGATGTGCAGAAATGAGGCCATTCTGCAGGGGGCGGGTGTGCAGAGCAGGTGCGGGGAGGGGCCGGCCAGGGGGGAGGGGAAGGTCCTGCGAGGTTGAGGGGCGATCTTTCTGGTTCCTCTCCTTGCCCACTGGGCCCCCATCATCTGTAGGCAGAACAAGATGGGGCTGGGGTTCAGATCCTGCCTTTGCCATTTGTCCCCTTTATGTCCTTGGGCTGGCTGTTTAACCTCCGTGAGACTCGGTCTCTCCATCTCTAAAGTGGGGACAGAGCAGCCCCCCTGCAGTGGTCGTGAGGGTTAGTGAGTGCCTGAGAAGCCCGTGGAACAGCTCCTGGGACAGAGTGAGGGCTGGATGGTTGTCTGCTCTCCTTGCTGCTGTGTTGACACTAGAAGGACACTCACCTTTTGTTCCAGGCGCTCTGCTGGGTGCTAGGTGGATGGTATCACGTCCAGTCCTCCCAGCACCTTATAATGTGGGTGCTCTTCTCTCCAGTTCATAGAACAGGAAGCTGGCTGCTCCCAGAATTTAAGAGCCTCCCAAGATCACTCAGCTAACGAGGGAGATCTGCCCTCAGGCCTGAGCTCTCTTCTGTGCCATGATTGTCCTCAGAGAGGAAAGGGCTTCTCATTTACAGCTCTAGGGCTACAGTGTGTCAACCCTACTGGCAAGCATGGGAGCAGAACAGTAATCCGCCCAAAGGAATTAATCACTAAGAGTAAAATTTCAGGTGTTGGTGGGGAGGATTGGCCTTTTGGGGGAGGCCCCTCTCCCACTGCATGTGTCCATGCACTTTGGGTGGAAACTGATGCCAGTGCCCAGAGTGCATTCATTTATTCAGCCTAATTCATTACTGCTGGATCTGTGTCCCAAGTGCTGTCACTCAGGGTCACTTCTGCCAGCCTTAGTGAACATTTGCTGGGGGAAATCGTGGGCCCTTCTGCTGCTCTCTGAGCCTCTATTACCACAGCCGGCAGCGCTTCATCTGTTATGTGTCCTGGTGCCCATGAAGCAGAAGTCCGCTGGGCACGGTGGGAGCCCCATCCTTCATCCTCTCCTTCCAGGAGCAGCATCTCTGAAATGTGCATGTGACCTGTCCCGCCCAAGCAAAGGAGAGTGTGGCTGCTCAACTCAGTTGGGGAAAGTTCTCCTTGCTCGCTCGTTTCAGGACACTCACCCAGTGCCTGTGGTGTGCCAGCCTTGTGCCCGAGGTTGGGGATACGGGCCTGAGGAGGCAGAGTCTTGCTGCCTGCCTGGAGCTCAGGGTCTGGGAGGGGAAGGGGGAGAAAGTGGGCAGATACAGGGCGGCGGGCTGGAAGAGGGGTCGGGAAACTGGAATGGACAGCAGGAAGGCGTGGGAGGCCTGGCTCCCCCCTCCCACCCCCAGCCCCGCCCCAGCCCACCAGGGGCTCCACGGCCTCTCTGGGGTTGCCCCTGTTCCAGCGAGGGGCCTCTGCTCCCAAGCAGACGCAGGATGAAGGAGGGGCCCTTTTCAAAGCACAGGCTAATGGACTCGAAGCTTAGCGAAATCAGCAGCACGCCCACCTCTAAGACGACGTTTATCTAAACTATTTGGGATTATCCATCCAGTCTTGACAGGCGTCCAGGAGAGGAAATTCCACACACCGCTTTGGCAGCCGGGCCAGAGCTAAGCGTTCTCACTGTGGAGGTGGCTCCCTGCATGTGCCCCCCCCACCCCCCGGCCTCTTCTTATACTTAAACCCAGAGCCCAAGTGACGTCTAATGAAACCCCGCTTTTTCTGAAGACCATCCCCAACCCCAAGACCACATGTCTCATTCCCACCCGTGGCTTTCCTTCCAGCTGCCTCGAGTTTGCTCTGTGATGTGATGGTCCCTATAAAGCCATGACTTTCTAGAAGATTCTGCTCAGCTGTGCTCAGCCAAGGACAATTCCTCTTACAGAGAAAGGCCCCACATGCCCAAGGTTAGCCCATGTCACAGGTCACCTGGAAAGGGCCTAACGCAGGCCGTTCCCCCAGGGCCTCGTCCCCGGGGCCAGCTGTGTTCCTGGCCCCCCAGACACATGGATCAGATCCAAGGTCTCCGCCGACCCGAGCTCTGCTCAGGTCCTCACTTTGCTGTGAAAAAGTCTCCTTGAAAGTTCCCTCTTGTTTTTTATGCTTTTTGGTTTTTATGTTTGAAAAAGCTGATAACCTTCTTATCCTTCTGCTCCAAGGGGAAAAAAAAAGTGATAAAGGGTGGGCGATCGAATTAACCCCTGCTGCCCGTGTGGCTAGATCTTAACCGAGTCCATCTGTATGGCCTCCTTTGTAGGCGCAATTTTATAACCTAATTTCCGTCCCAGAACGTCAATGTTTACTTAGTAAGAAATCTGCTCTTTGTCAACTGAAAACAGTGATGTCTTTATTACGGCTCGGCTCTGCAGGGAGTGACAGCTGAAAGCCGGCGCTCAGCGAGGTCTGCTGGAGAGTGCGGGGCTGTAAGGGGAGTGGGGGTCCCAGGGACTGCATGTGTACACAGATGTGTGTCGGTCACAGGGCAGGCATTTCAGACAGGCTGGGGCTGCCGGGAGGGGGCCTGGGCAGCACACAGATGCCCCGGCCAAGGTGAGTTCCCTGCTCAGCCTGCTCAAGGGGCTGTGACAGCACCTGGAGGTCCCACGTGCCCCTCGCTGTCCTGCCCTGGTCCACCCCTCTGCCGTGCTCTGGATGTGGCGTGCATCATCCCCTGACGTCTGTAACGGTTCTCCCTGGTGTCGGACTCCCCTCACAATGCATTGTTTAGCTTTGCTTTGTGTGCTTTATATCATAGCAGACTCTTCTTTGGGAACCAGCTTTTCACCAGTGGCATTATGTTCCAGAGATTCCCCCGGTAATGCACGGGCTCTTAATTCATTAGATCTCACTGCTCTGAAGCCGTCTGCATTGACGCGTGTCTCGGGTGCATCTGTGTTTGTGCTGTTTTGAAGTTATTGCAGTGAACGCTCCTGTGCCGTCCTCCTGACCTAATGTATGCCCGTCCTTTGGAATCAGTGTGTGTCTGAGAATGAAATTGCTGAGTCATAGGGTGTCTCGGGTTAACCTTCTAGGTGCTGCCAGACTTCAGCTGGTTGGTTTTGCCGACACCTACTCCCACTGGTGGGGTTTGAGGGCTCAGCCTGCTCCATGTCCTTATTACCAGGGTGGTGTCATCAACATTTAAATTTTTGTCAAAATGGTATCTCCTGTGATTCTAATGTTCTGTTTCCCATATTACTAATGAAGCTGAGCATCCTTCATATGTTTATTGACCAATAAAGTTTCCTTCTCATGAAATGCCTGTTCAGCTATTCTGCCCATTTTTCTATGGAGTTGTCTTTTTGCTATTGATTTGAAGAAGCATTTTATATATTAAGGCTACTCATTCCATGGTTAGTTATCTGTATTGCAAATATCCTCTCCCAGTTTGTGCCTGGTCTCTTCACTCCCATAATGAAGTGTCTGGATGAAGAGACGTTCCTGTTGTAACCTGACTCAGGTGATCAGCATTTCCTTTACGATTTTCCCCACACGTTCTCCTCCCACCCAGCCGTCTGGTCTGACCTTCAGCCCTGGACTTTGCTAACTATTCCCCAATATGGCCTCCGTTTTGTGCAGCTATTCTCCTGTCTCAGCACACCAGGCCCGCACCACTCACTGCCTCCTTTGCATTCCCGTATAAGGGTCGAGGCCCAGCTCAGATGCCACCTCTTGCAGGAAGCCTTCTCTGATTGTCCCAGCAGAGTGAATGAATTCTTTCCCTCCCATTCCTCTTTCTGCTTCAGCACCTTGTATACCGTTTGCAGGCTAAAATCAGTGTCCACTCTCCCTCTGTGACCCCAGGGGTCCTAACAGTGATTTTATCAAGACACTGAAGTGGACTATAGGTTTGGGAGGGCTGTAATTTCCTGAGCTCATGGCTGGATCTGGGGCTCTCCACCCAGCAGCATCACCCTAACAGCTGTCTTCACTATGGCCTCATGGGCACTCATGTCCTCTGCTAAGATCTGGGCATGTGTGGATTAAGGGTGGACCCTGGGAATGTTGAGGTTGACCAGACACACCTGGTGTAATACTTATCAGTCAGATTTACGACCACCTGCCCCACTTCCTGGCTGAGGGGTCCTGGCTGAGCCTTCCTCGGACCCACGCAGCTCCCCGCCATCTCAGAGGCCCACACTCAGTGAACGTTGGCTGACCAGGCAATGACGCATGAACATGGCAACAAATCAGTGAGTGGCTGGGGGCTGTGGTCCAGCTCCTGTTTACAGTTCTCCTCCTTGCTGCATTACAGACCCCTCCCCCCCACATGGACAGAGCGCAGCCCTGACATGAAGCAACATGCCGATTGATGTGGAAAATGAATTGGGCTCCAGTTTGGGGAGGGGCATTTCTCCAGTGCTTTCCAAAAGGATGCACTGTACATCCCTTTATGATTGCAAACCCCTTAGTATATTTTGAAGAGGACGTGATTTCTGGGACTTTTAAAATTAATGTGTGGAAAACGTGGTGAGCAAGCTTGGCAATGTACAGTTTCACATACCAAAAAAACCCCCAGAAGACCAAAAACCAAAACTAAAATCAACAAACAAAACCCTTGGAGAGGAGATTGAACTCCACCCCGAGGGGCTGGATGGAGCTGTTTCTGTTTGTCAGGAGGCCCAGGGCAGCAGGCACTGACCCGGCTCTGCAGGGGCCGCCCTGGTGACAGCAGATGCATCCCGCCCTGCCCACCCTGGCACTAGGGGGCCCCAGTTGGGGGAGGAGAGTAGCTCAGAGCAGCAAGGCCAGCTTCGGGGAATCGTTTCCCCTCTAGCAGATCAGTGGGCCCGAGGCCACCCGACCAGTGGCTAAAAGTGGGTGCCTAGCCCTGAGCAGCCCCACAAGGGCAGAGGGGCCACGGCCTCCCCACTCTGAGCCCTCGGACCTGCCCATGGCCCTGTGATCCTGGTGGGTGGTAGCATCTCAGCCCGAAGGCAGGACCAGTGCACGTGAGCAGGCGGTCCCCTGGGGGAGGGGTTGGCGTGTCAGGGCTGTGTGCAGGGCGCGTTCAGCTCTGGGCAGCCAGTGGGCGTGTAATCCAGGGGACGGGCGGGAAGGCACGCTCCGGAGCCTGCGAGCGCGGTGAGGAGGATGCAGCGCTTGGGTGCCTGCCCGGCACGGGGGGGGCAGTCCCTGCCTTGCCAGCCTGCCACTGATGGAGCCCCTACTGGGGGCCAGGCTGCTACAAGAAATGACACATGGCCCTGCTCTCTAAGAGCTGACTGTTGCAGAAGAAAGATGACAGTAATAAGGGTGGCGATGCCTGCCACTTCCTGAGGGCCTACCGCACTCCAGCCTTTACCTACTATGTTAGCTCCTAACGAATTACCACAAACTCGGGGGCTGAAAACAGCTGAAATCTATACTCTCGCAGCTCTGATCAGGAGTCCAAAATCAGTCTCGCTGGGTCGAAATCAAGGTGTCAGTGTGGCCGTGCTCCCTCTGCATGCTCTCTGGTAGAATCCATGCCTCCCCTCTTCCAGCCTCTGGAGCTGCCAGCATTCCTTGGCTTGTGGCCACATCCTTCAGCCTCCACCCCAGCCCTCTACACTGCCTCTTCCTCTTCTGTGTCAGGTCTCCCTCTGCCTTCCTCTTTTGAGGACACTGGTGCTGGCATTTCAGACTATGTGGGTGATAATCCATAATTGCCTCATTTCGACATCCTTACCTGAATCACATCTGCCAAGTCCTTTTTTCCAAATAAAGTAACGTTCACAGTTCCAGGGGTTAGGACGTGGATGCATCTTTGAGAGACATTATGAGCTCCCACACTAACCCTCCCCTCTGCTCCTCACTCCATATTTGTAAGAGCACTGTTAGGATTGCTCTTTGCAGAACTGTTAGGTTCAGAGAGGCACGTGACTTGCTCCAAGCCACACAGCTAAGAGTGAGCTGAGATGGACCCCAGGTCTCCCGCTACAATGCCTGTGCTCTTCCCTGGACGCATACACTGCCTCATTCATTCATTCATCCATTCATTCATCGGCAGACACATGTTGAGCATGCTCTCTGTGCACCTGGTGGGCACAGGCCCTGGTGCTGGGAGAGCGAGTGAGCAGAAGTGGACCCAGAGCCTGCTGCTGGGGCTGCCTGTCCAGTGGGGAGACAGGCCCCATGTGAGCCCATCACCGCAGGTGCCTGATGATCAGCCCAGACGGATGTGCTCAGGGTGCAGGCAAGGAGCTGCCTTCCACAGGAGCATCTCGTGAGGACCTGACCTCAGCGTGGGGCTGGGAGCTTCTTGGGCAAGGAGCCCCTGAGCTGGCACCTCTGAGGGGGAGGATGGGGCAGAGTAGGGATGAAGAGGAGAGGGGCAGGATAGAGGCACAGACATGGAGGGGCAAAGCTGCGATGAGCAGGCGTGGCATGTGCCCCGGACTAGAGAGGAGGCAAGGCAGTGGCCCCCAGGATGCTGAGGAGAGAGCTGCCTCTGGACCGCACAGGATTGTGGGCTCTCTCCTGCTGCCACTGAGGCCTTAGGTCACCCGGGAGGCAGGCCGGAGGTAAGGTGTGTAGGCCCGTAGCCTTGACCAGGCTGCGATAGGATGATACTGGGTCCTCACGTTCCAGTCCTGCTGCTGCCGCTGACCTCACCATGGTGTGCCGCTGTCGCTTTGGGTCTCAGTAGTGCTGTCTCTGAAATGGAACACAAGGGGCCCATTCCTGCCTGTTTCTGGCCCTACTGACCTGCATGGGAGAAGGTCTTTGAACAAAGCCGTGGGATGGAGTGTCTCTGGATTGCCAAGGGTCTCTGCTTCCGGCTCCTGGCCCCCCCATGTGGGAGAACCTGCCCCGATGGCCATGCTGAGCTGGGGGATTTGCACCCTTCAGCTCTGCATTGTTCCGTGTCTCCAGACAGGCCCCGTGGGTGGGGTACCAGGCCAGATCCCCGCTCCTCTGTCCTCTCCTCTCACCACATGGAGAAGCACGTTGGTTCCTGCCCGTGCGCCTTGGCACAGGCTGTGCTTTGGGTCAGATGCCCTCCCGGCTCCTCCCATTGAGCAAAGTCTTACTCATTCCTCCAGTCCTGCGGAAGCCACACGCCCTCTGGGAACACATCCCCGCCATTCCGGCTCCCGGGGCTGGCGCCCGTATCCAAGGGTCTAGGCGTGCTCGCTCTGGCCCGGCCAGATGGGCGCTGAGTTACATGTGGCCATGTAGAGTTCTCATCACCTTGGCCTCTCCTTTCATCTCCCTCCAAAAGTCTTGAGCCAGCACATGTGGAAGGGGCCTAGGACTTGATGTGGAAGCTGTGGGCTGGGTCCACTCCTCCACTCTCTGATTTCCTTCTGTCTGCTCATCTGCTAAATCTAAGAAAAGAGATGTGGGCGCTGGCTGAGTACCTACTGAGGGCCCAGTGCCGCACTTGCCCTACTCGGCTCATCATCCCACAGCTGCCCTTCCGTGTGTTCCACTGCTCCAGCCTGCAGGCAAGGGCACCATGGCGAGTGTCCACACTAAGTGCAGAGCCGTAATTCAGACCCAGGAAGTCCAGGCTTTACTCACGTGTGTGAGCGGCTCCCCAAGCCTGCACCCCCGCCCCCACCCCCAGGGTCAGTGTGAGGTCCAGCTAAGGTGACATCAGCAAAGGGTCACCAAGCTGAACTCCTCGAGAGCAGAGACAGCAGAGGCAGAAGCGTGCCTCTCGGGGGCCGTTGGAGATGTCAAAGTACCGAGTCTGAATCCGCAGGCAGAAAGGCCACCTTCCGTACGCCCTGCCACTTTGGCTCTGCAGCCTCGAGTGCTCCTGGTTACTGCCCTGGGCCTTGGTTGCCTTCTCCTTAAGGTGGAGGTGTAAAGGCTGCCCTGCAGAGTTGTGGGTGCGGTGCGCGCGGTTGGCGAACATTGACGGCCTCCTCGGCAGCAGCGTCCTCGCAGCCGTGATTTGGGGCCTGGTTTGGGGCCTGGCCCTAAAATCTTGTCCAGGGGCTTTGCCAGGCCCCCTCCCCAGAGGGACGGGGGGAAGAGGGAAGAGGAAAGCCCCTGTAAGGAGAAGCCCTTTCTGGGCTGCCGCCTGCCTTCAGGGAGAGGAGCCAGGCCGGCCAGCAGGCCAGCGCCAACTGGGAGGGGGAAGCGTAGGAGTCCTCTACGGCGACAGAGGCAGCCGGGTGCAGCCTGTCACCAGCAACTGCTGCCTGTCACCAACATGTGCATGTGTGTGTGCACACACCCACACACGAGGAGGCCGGGAGGCAGCTGGCGGTTCCTCTTCCCAGACCCTCCTACTTGTGCCTTGTGCCCACACATGGAAGGGCGGTGCAGCTGCCCTCTCCAGCCCCAGCAGCTGCAGGCAGGACCTCTCCGCCCTCTCCTTCAGGCCTGCAGGCAGGAGGGTGGACAAGCCCCAGGAACGATGGCTCGGGTCTCTGCAGGATGCTGGGCCTGGATCACCGGGCAGGGGGTGGTGTCCTAGTCAAGGCTTGCCGTGGCTGGCCTTGGCAGTTGCCTAAGACAGAAGAACTCAGCTCAAACTGGCTTAAACACACAAACAAATGTATTGGCTCAGATAACTGAAAAGGCCAAGGGTACTAACTTCTAGAGAAGCTGCATCTGTAGCCAGAGACTCAGTCCAAGACGCTGGTTTTACAGCTCTCAGCTCTGATTATCTGTCATCTCAGTCTTCATTCTTGGGCCCTCCCCTCAAGGCCCCCCGCAGCTCCATGCTTGCATCATCCTACCTAGAGAGCACCTCCTGTGGACAGAGAACACTTCTTTCCCAAAGCTTCCAGCCAGAGCTGCTGTTGGGCACATTCACATTTCTGAACTGATCACAGTGCCGGGGCATATGGAATGGTCTGATCAGCTGGGCTCGGGTCATATGTGCCCCACCCCCAGCAGAAGAAGAGAAAGGGTCCAATACAGATCCAGCCCAAAGTGCTCTGTGGGCTCTGCGCCACCCCTCAAGGCATAACCTTCACACATACGTCCGTACACTCCAGCCTTTCACCACACATGCTGTTTCCTTTGTTTGTAATGCACTTCTTCATGAACTCCTATTCATCCTTCAGAACCCAGCCCAAATGTCACCTCCTCTGAGAAGCCTCTCTCACACTTACAGGCTGAGTTGGGGAATTTGTTCCTCTGCTGAAGCCTTTGTCAGACTGCCCAATGCTTACCTGATTTGCAGGTCTGCCTCTTCCACTTGGGCTGTGAGGTCCCTGGACCAGAGCAAGTGCTCAGGACAATTTTGTCAGGAATATGAACAAATACACAAAGAAACAACTGGTAGCCTGAGGATCAGGTGAGCTCAAGGTTGGACTGAGGGGGAGAAAGCAGCACGTAAGAGTAGTATCCAGGCTGAACAGCTTGCAGACAGGCTGCCTTTGCTAGTCCAGCTGATTGCAGCCTACAAGTGTGTGAGTGTGTGCACATGCATATCTACAACGTAGGAGACTGTGACCATCTTTTAAAATGAGCTCACACAGCTGGCCCCTCCTCCCATCCTCAAGGCCACCTCCTTGAGTCTCTGCGCAGTTGCCAGAATTCAAGGCCTGGATGGGCCATAGCCAAGACCATGGTTGCCCCCACAGCCGATGGCATGGAAATGGAAGCAAAGTGGGAGGTTGCTGCTGGGGGTCAGCTGCAGTGGCTCAGGTTGTACTAGCAGCCATCTTTCCTGATGAGGTCCCAGGGCACGGTCATCTGTTCACAAGGACTGGCAGCACCCAGTATGCATGAGGACTCTCATTTGCGCCTGGGATGGGCCTAAGCATCCAAGAAAGAGAAGCTCTAGTCCCTGAGGGACTTGCTTTGAAGCTTGGCAATGTTGGTGTGATTTCAGGGCCGCTGGGAAGCCCTCTGTTCCCCCACATGCATTAATAATGCTTGGAATTCTGCCATTTGAGATTCATTCCTTTGGCTTTGTTTGGTCTGTCAAAATGGCAACTCTTGGAACATGTGTGGCCGTGGATCCTTATCAGTCGTTCACCACACAGTGTGAGGGAGAGGTTCAACTCCCTCCTGAGAGCTGGAGTGGACTGTGCATGGTGATGGGGTAGGAGGGGGATGAAGACAAAAAGGGAGCTGAAGCAGGTGGGGAGAAAGCTGTTCTGTTCTCAGGTGCTGCCCCTCCCTGACCCTGCGCCCGCCCGAGCCCCACTCACACAGAACCACAGTCATCAAGAGCACCCACTTCTCTGCCGAGGGGACGGGCACAGCACAGGCCCCAGCCCAGACCCACCAGCTTGGTTTGTGGTTCCACTACCTGCTCTCTGAGTGACCTTGGGCAAGAGGCCTCACCTTTCTGGTGTGTTCTCATCTGTAAAATGGGCAAAAAGTGCCTACTGTGTGAATTTTTAACCTAGATTTAGAAAGGAAATACGTGCATGTGGCCCCGTTATGGCTGGCACATAGTCAGCTTTATCTTATGGAGGTGCCAGGTAAGGGCACAGCTAAGTGATGCTGTGCAGAGGGGACATCTGGGGAGGCTTCCCAGAGGAGCTATCTGAACAGTCATCTGTGGCTGTGTTGGCTGGTGGGCCGTGGCCTTGGGTACTGGGTCCCCAGGTCAGTAGATGCTCCACACTCCCAGTTGGCTTGCTGCTGAGAGGGGAGGGAAGGGTGTTAACGCTTGTTAGCTCAGTGCTCAGCACTGGTCTTTTTTCTACCACTCTGGTGAGGCACCAGAGAGGGGCAGCATCCTGGCGGAGGCCACCCAGCTACGTGGGAAGGATCAGGGTTAATGAGGGGACTAGTGCTCTGGAAGGTGCAGGCAGTGCCCAAGGGCAGGGTCCTGCCCCAGCACTTCCAGGCCCCGGCCCCCTGAGCAGTCTCCAGAACCCAGTGCTGCTGTGCCTTACCCGGCAAGGGGTTGTTTGGCACACCCTTTCATCAGCCTGTGAGCTGACCCGTCTCACTGCCATCCCGTGTCGAATCTGTTTTCGGGCAGGGCAGCCTCTGCGAGCTTCCTGCCCCGTCACACCAGGCGGGCAGGGAGTCCTCAGCAGCCTTCTCTTTCTGGGTGGGGCCGTCCCTGGGATGGGGGAGCACCGTCCTGGGAGAGAGTGGGACGGACTTGGGTTGAATCATGGCTGTGTCTCTGGCCTCATGGCATGGAGGGGTGACTTCCTCCCTGGACCAGAGTCCTCAGGGGCAAGGGGCAATTGTGTTCACACATCCTCCCAGTGGACGTATCCAAGGTCAGCCGGGCACCCTGCGAGGAGGTCCTGGTGCTTCCCCCTGAGCCCGGGCCCAAGACAGGGAGGAGGGTGCCCTGGAAGAAACGCTCCCTGTCTCCTTGGTGACGGCTCTCGGTGGGAAGGAGGCAACAGAGCTCACCCTCCCCCAAACGGTGGTGACCTGTGGAGACAAAAGTCCCAGTTCCTCCCTGAGGGGACTCAGGCCTCACCTGCCACCCCCCCACCAAGTGCTGAAGAGGGACCGGATTCCAACCACGCAGGGAAGCCCTTCAGGGGGTGTGCATGTTGCCATGACAACACATCACTGCCTCCTGCCTGGGAGAGGCTCCTCTGGCCAGGGGATGCGGTCACCTTGGACAGACCAGGGCTGCCATGTGCCCTAAACGTGTTCCTTTAAATCCCCATATAGTCACTGGCTTCTCTCGTGGCGCCTCCACTATGGTCTGTGCATCCCCTAGGGTAACCCTGGTGCCAGGGAGGCCACTTAGGGCCCCTGGCTTCAGTGACCACAGGCTGCCCTGACCTCCCCCTGGCCAGCGTCCTGCAGGCCCTCAGAACCTCCCCTGTCTCGAGTGTCCAGGGAGGAGTGAGGGGTGTGTGGTCAGGAGTGCCTCACCCTTCTCCAGAAGGCCTGCCTTTTACTGAACTACACGCAGCCTTCCAGAAGTTTACCCCTCAACCCCAGATCTGTGCCTGGCATCAGACAGAGGTCTCTTCCCTGCCCCACAGGCTCGACCCACAGGCAGTGTCTCCCTGAGTCTCGTCTTCACACAACACCTGTCCCCCTGCAGGAATGTGTGTCTGTCGGGCCATGGTCAGCAGGCCCGAGCCAGCAGGACCCACCCTTGGTGAGAGGGAGAATTTCTCTGGTTCTGCCCGCCCCACCAGACACATGGCACCCCTGCCCAGAGCAAACCATGTCTTAAGCCCACCACACTTAATGCAGTTCCCACACAGGCGGACTGGCCTCTAAAGGTGTGACTGGGGCTGTGACTCGGGACTTAGCCTAAAGGGTCCCTCCTCCCAAGCTCAGTGCCTGGCACACAGACAGGGAGCCATCACTGGTCCTGAAAACACCTCTGAGCACCTGCGGGGGGCCAGTTCCCTGCCAGGTGCTAGTATGCAGAGGTGCCTGGAACACACCCTGCTCCCAGGCAGAACGGGTCACCTGGGAGATGGACCTCCCAGCCGCACCCCCGGGCGAGCAGGGAGCAGAGAGCTCATACTGGGAGAGGGGCCTCAGGGAGGGTGTCACCAAGGGCTCCCCTCACCTGAGCTTATAGGGAGGAGAAAGAATTTACTCAACAAGGTCTAGGGTCCAGGCAGGCATGTGAGCCGAGAATTGACGTGGGCACCAGTGCAGAGCTTGGAAGTGGCTGGGCAGGCCCGTTGGATCTGCGTGTCCACTGCTTTCACATCTGCAAACACAGGAACAAGGGTAGCAGACTGTTGTGTCCAGGCCCGCTGGAGCAGCCTCTGAGTGGGGAGCCGGTGAAACCCAGACGTCAGGACATCTGGATGTCACCTGTTGGGTCCTGCTTTGCACCGTGTTGTAAGCAGTTTTCATGCACGATTGAACATAATCAGTAATTATCTCTGGTTTGCTCCAGCCAGTGGACAAGCCGTTCCCTCTCTGAAGTGGCCGGTGCTAACGGCGCCCTTTCACACATCCGACATCTGGCCCACGTGGGGACTTCCAGGGCCTCCCGGTCGCATCTGGGTTTTGCCCCGAAGTGCGGTGCTAATGTTTTGATTACAGCTCTCATTTGTTCCCTGAAGGCCACGTCTCAGACACTGTTCTGGGGACCTCACACTCAGGGCGACCCAGTGAAACAGACACGGTTCTTATCCCCATTTTCCCCACGAGGTGACTGAGGCGTGGAGAGGTTGAATTACTTGCTCAGTGTGACGGAGCCGGTAAAGGCTGAGATTCCAATGCAGGTTTGTCTGATTCGAACGAATGTTCTTTTCTTTGCGCTATGTCGAATCACAGAGAGACCCCTATTGTCTGAGAAATTGAAAATTAAAACCTGGTAAATGTGGTTCCCACGGACTTAGTTGTGGTTTCACAGCTACTTCGCCCCTGAAGTCTGATTTTTCTTTAATGGACGAGTTTTGGAGTAGACGACCCGGAACACCCCCGTGGTCAGCATGCTGATGGCTGCTTAGAGGCCCCAGGCGAGAGGCCTGGTGGAAAGGCCCGTTCTGTGTTGAATGCGGCTGGTGCCTCCTTCAGGGCTGACCAGGGGACAGAGAGACGGGCAGCGGGCACGCCAGCCTGGACCGCATGGACCAAGCCAGGTGCTCACCTGACTGGTGGCAGGCATCTGAGAAGGGACCCTCTGTTAGGGTTAGAAGGAATTTCATGTAAGGAGAGCTAAAAGGATGTTCCAAAATTTTAGTGGTGGCTCAGCGTTTCAAAACTCTTCTTGAATCCTGGTCTTTTCCTTTACGGCTGATCCGTGACTGAGCGCTTCATACCAGTGATTACCCAATGAAGCCAAAAACTCTCCACCTTCAGGGCCTCTCCTTCTCCCTCTCTTTTTCTCAGTTCTGTTAGGAATATGAGCTCTTTGCATCTTACTCCTGGTATTCGTATTTTCCTGTTCTCTTTTGCATACATGTTGGTAGAAGTCATGCATTCGTTCATTTAACAGAGATTTATTCATTACTGCTATCTGTCCAGCCCTGAGCAGGCACTGGGGAAGCAGGAGTGACAGCTTGCACACGTGTGTGGCCCGCTGAGCCCGTGGTCTAGCAAATCCACCCATGTGTGCAGAGAATTCTATCTCCAGCGTAAGACTGGCGGGTGGGCAGCTGCACCAGCATGCGGGAGCTGTCAGTGCATTCGCTGGCTAGTGTACAAGAGTTCAGACTATATGAAGGGTGACCAAGGGGTGTCAGTGTATAAATTAAAAGTGCACCTTGCCCCTTTGCTTCTGCTGCTTGGCGGGCTTCTCTGCACGCCCGCTGCAGCAGGCATGCCTTCTTAGAATGCCCCGCTTTGTCTCCGCAGGCCTCCTGCCCTGAGCGGCAGCCCAGTCATCTCCGACATCTCGTTGATCCGGCTTTCCCCGCACCCCGCCGGCCCTGGGGAGTCCCCCTTCAACACCCCCCACCCGTACGTGAGCCCCCACATGGAGCATTACCTCCGTGCTGTGCACAGCAGCCCCACGCTCCCCGCCATCTCTGCGGCCAGGGGCCTCAGCCCCGCTGACGGTGAGTAGGGCCTGGGGTGCTGGGCGGCCGGGCCGCTACTCTGACACTGTGGATTCCCAGCCTCCAGCCCCCTGGATAGTGAATAGGCTGGCATTCCTCCCCGCTACCCGTGAACAACAGGTTTTTAAGTGAATGATGGTGAACGCCAAGAGAATTTGGGTTTTGCCCTCATTTAAGAGCTATTCGTAAACACCCTTTTTCCTACAAATTGTAGAATAATAATAGTAAGGTCTGTTTATCCATGTAGGTCCTATCCTAAGTGAGAGCTTTTTGGTTGCAATAAACCAGAGTCTGCAGAATCTGGTGTTAAGTTAAGGGGATGTTGTATTGGGGTGTCTCCTGGGCCCCAGAGTGGAAGGAAGGGCTGGTTCTGCTTGCTTCTCTGCTTTATGGCCCCTTGCAGATCAACACGGCCTCCACGTGGCTCCCGGGAAGGCTTCCCGGATGAGCGCCAGTGTCTCATTGTCTCCCGGGTCAGATGCTTGGGAGAGAATTGATTGGCCCAGCTAGGAGATCACATGGCCACCCCATCCAATTAATTTGAAACAAAAAAGGGTAGGGTCACGTGGTGCAAATATGGTCTTCATGTTTTTCAAAATATGGTATAAAATTTTATATACTTCTAGCCCCTGCCCCCACCCCACCAATGCGTACATGCATGCGCACGCACGCTCATACTAGACAGTGGTCAGCATATTTGGGAGCAGGCCCGCCTGTGCTGTCTTCCTGGGGAGTGCTCCCATCCCACCCCCAGCATGGAGTAGGCCTTATCCACTGCCCTGTGCTCCCCACACTGCCCTGCCAGCTCCTCATTGCCATCTTCAAAAGCAACCAGGCTGCCCCTTCTCAAAATCTATCCACTAAAACCTTCCCTCTTGGCCAAGAGTCAGTTCCAGGCTAGAGGACGTGGGCAGCATGCGCCCCTGAGCCCATGGGAAGAGGCTCAGGACACATGTCGCAGTGGGTCCCTCATCACCGTCTCCATCCTCACCAAGGGGAATCTGTCCTCTCCCAGCTCAGCGTGACCGCAAGCTGAAGCCGAGGCCTGCATCAGAGAAGGCTCAGGCTAGAGCTTCACAAAGGAAAGACTTCCAGCCTCTGACTGTGCAGAAAGGCCCCCTGAAGCCTTGGGCTCGTCTTCCTGGCCGTGCAGTCTGCACTTTGCCTGGCTGCCACCAAAGAGAAACCAGACAAGGCGAATGGTTGCAGCCACAGGACGTGAAAGCAGCCAGCCAAGATGTGGCCATTCTCACATGGCCCTTTAGGCTTGGGACCCAGCTCTGAACTCTGCTTGGGTCTCCTGAGTGGTCTTGGGTGAGCTGGGGTCCCCTGAAGGGTTTGGCTGTGTCCACATTGAGCCACCATCTCCTGGAAAGTGGACCATGCTTCTCCACACCTCTCCTGACCACTCAGCAGGCGATGGGCTTGCCCGGAGTGTGAGGATGCAGGCCAGGCTCCACATGCTGTCAGCCTCGACGTTCACACGTGGCATACTGGGCTCCACGGTCCATGTCCTAATTCCTGAACCTGAGAGCGTTTCCTCTTTGGAAAACGGGTCCTTGCAGATATGATTCAGTTGGGGATTTTGAAATGAACAGATCATCCTGGATTATCCATGCGGGCCTTAAATCCAGCGATAAGTGTCCTTGTAAGTGACACATAGATGAGAAGACAGCGCAAAGATGTGAGTGATGTGGCCACAGGCCAAGGAAGCGGGCATGCCCAGAAGCTGGAAGAAGCGAGGAACAGATTCTCCTGAAAGCTGTGGAGGGAATGTGGCCCTGCTGACCTGGATTTGGGCCTTCTGGCCTCCAGCACCGGGAGAGAATGCAATTGGGTTGTTGTAACAGCAATTATCACCACGTCTGTACTAACAGGTTACAGCAGCCCTGGGAAACTAACGCAGGTGGTAAAGGTGGGACTGGGGGGAGGAAGAACGTGGCAGCTGTCCCGAGGCCTGGGTCAGAGAGGGTCCTGAGCGATGTCTGGAGGAGAGACGAGGAAGAGGGCCCTCCTGGAGATCCGATGAATCAAGGACACTGTGGTCTCGGCCAACAGTGGTATAGCCCACGAAGAGCCACGTGGTGAGACAGGGCGGCCCTTGAAGGAGAGACTTTCAATTGATGGACCCACTGATTCTATGCCTGACCTCCACATAAACATCCATGGGGCTCCTACCGCACCCATTTACCCCGGCCCCAGCCCCTTGAGAAAGCAGGGATGGGTTCATCGCCAGCAGGGACTAATTGGCATGGCCCTGACCCCAGCAAGGGGTGGACCAGATACCCTGAGGCCTTGCTGGCCCTGGACCAAGCTCCCAAGTGAGTAGAGATAGTATGACAGACCCGTGCATCCTCTGTGCCACCCCAGAGCCTACCCACAAAAGGCCTAGAAAGTTCATCAGCGATCTGAGGCAGACCGTGTGTGCACTGAGGATGAATGGGCATCCAGGAGAGCTTCAAGGAGGAGGCGGACAGGCAGGCAGATGGGAAGAGGGCATTTCAGGCAGGGACAGGGCAGACAGAGGCTGTGGGCGTCAGCCTGGCTGCAGGCCAGGCTCTCTCTAGAGGATCCAGCAGGAGAGGGTGAAAGGGGATGGCTGCTCCATTGACCGGCTTCCTCTCGCTGCCCAGTGCACTGAGATCTCTTTTGATATTTGCCAAGACTAATAGCTGAGAGGCCGTGAGGCACGGGGTCAGGAACTTGGGCTCCAGGTTTAAACTCCCTGCTGTGTGACCATGGGCAAGATCTTTAACTCTAAGTGCCAGAGTCCTTCTATTCTAAGGGGAATGGCACCGGTGCCCCTCGGCTCAGTGTGGTGGGGACAGTGAGATTAGAGAATGAGCGTGACTCCCTCAGCACTGCACCTGCACACACCCAGCGAGCGCTCAGCAGTGTTAGCTGTCACTGTCGTTTTTAACAGTAATTTGGGTGGTGAATATTCTTACCCCCGTTTTACAGATGGAAAACTGAGCCAGCTCAGAAGTGGCCCCTGCCCAGTTTTCACCCCTGGATGAAGCCAGGACTCCTGACGGGGATGTTTGGTTTCCAAGCTCCATTCCTCCCCTGCCGCTGCACCCCTGTGTGCCGGGCCCCCTCAGGATCCTCTGGAGCCGGGCCCCCTGCCTCTTTGCGAGGCCCCAGCAGGGCTGGAGGTGGATGGCCCAGGGCCTGCAGCTGTGGGACAGACGAGCAGCTTTATCTGGCCAGGCTGGGCGAGCTCTCTTGCGTGTTCAGGCGAGACTTACCTGGCCAACTGTCTGGCCACCATGACGCCTCCATTTGCATCTTCTTGTTGCTTTGAAGACTGTCCTGGACCATGGAGCCTGTCAGCCCGGAGCTCTGGGCTTGTGTGGGGCCTGGAGTTGGGGGACAAGTGATCATTCGCGGCCTCGAGGAGAGGGAGGAATGAGGGGTGCAGAGGCCTCCATCTGGCCTCCCCGCCAGCAGAAACACACCCCAGCCCACGCTGTCTGCTTGGTGCCACGGGGAGCAGCGGGGGAGGGGACACAGGGACCTAGGGGCCGAGGATGGCACTGAGTGGACTCCTCAGGCCAGGGGTGTGTTTCCCCTCTTTGTTGCCCATTCTGACGACCTCTCTCTCTCCCTCCCCCGACAGTGGCCCACGAGCACCTTAAGGAGAGGGGACTGTTTGGCCTTCCTGCCCCCGGCACCCACCCTTCAGACTGCTACCACCAGATGACCCTCATGGCGGGCCACCCCGCGCCCTACGGGGACCTGCTGATGCAGAGTGGGGGTGCCGCCGGTGCACCCCATCTCCACGACTACCTCAATCCAGTGGATGGTGAGTGCTGGACCGGGTGGGGACAGGGAGCCGGACAGAAGATGGGGACTGATGGTACTTGGCTGGGGCTGACGGGGGCACTCGCTGCTCCTTTTGGGGGCAAGGAGCCCTGAGGAGGGGTCTGGGCTTTACCCCAAGCCCTGCCACGACTGCTGTCCACAGGGACGAGTCTGAACAACACACACAAATGCTTGGTGAGTCACCATGGGCCAGGAAGTGTTTTCGGAATTGCAGACACCCCAGGGAACAAAGCATAGTAATCTCCGCCTTCATGGAGCCTACAGCTTAGGGGAGAGACAGACAAAGCTGGGAATGGGGTGGGGGCCCTAGGGGGAGTGGGGGTGCAATCTTGAGTGAGGAAATCCTCACTGCAAAGACGCTGTGCGAGTGAAAAATTGAAAGAGGTGAGCCATGCAGAAGTGTGTGGGAAGAGTAATCCAGGCAGCGTGAACAGCAAGTGCAAAGGGCCTGAGGCAGCAAGGTGCCTGCTGAACACAAGAACACCCAGGAGGCCAGTGTACCTGGCACCCAGTGAGTCAGGGGCAGGAGTAGGGTGGGGCCGGAGTTCCTGGGCCAGGCCTGCAGGCTGGGCACGGTGTGGCAAGATGCCGGCTTTCATCCGGAGTGAGATGGGGCCCTTGGAGCCAGTTGGACAGAGGAGTAATGAGATCTGACTTATTGTTAAAAGGAATCCCATTGTAGCTGCAGGTCTGAGAATAGATTCAGGAGCACGGTGGAAGCAGGGGCTCCAGTTAATAGAGGTGGGCAGAAGCAGTCATATTTCAGATAGATTTTGAAGGTAGAGCCACAAGATTTGTTCCCAGATCGGATATGGAGTGAGAGAGACAAAAAGGTGCTGAGGACAAGCCCAGGGTCTCGGCCTGAGCAGTGGGCAGACGGAGCTGTCGGTTAATGAACGGGAGGCTGCAGGCAGGCACGTCTGGTGGGGTGGGGCATCAGTGTTCTGAGCAGATGAAGTTCTTGATGCCCATTAGATGACAAGTTCTTCCCTCCCACCAGATGCCATCCTCACAGCAGCTGTCACAGGGCACCTGCAGCCCCGACCGTGAGCCCCTGGGGGTCAGCATGGAGCTAAGGGTCCCTCCCCTGTCCCCCGTCAGTGCCCTTCTACCTGCTGGTCCTGGAGCCCAGCCAGGTCCCCAGGGCTCCAGGCCAGACCATGGAGCCGGGAACCACACCGAAGCAGGCAGGTGGCCCCTGCCTGGGACGTCGTCTTCATTCCCGGATGGCAGGAAGCAGACAGAGGCTGCAGGGAGACCCACCCCACAGGGGAGTCCTGGTGTCTGTGGGGCCAGGCAGGGTGCAAGACTCAGGGGGGCACCTGCACCCCTCAGCCCCCGCCTGTGCCCCCAGTACCCTGCCCTGTGCTTCCTGTCCACACCAGCCACGGCAACTCTACCTTATTGGCTGGAGCAAAGCTGAGCCCCTCACTTCTTAAGGCCTGGCTGAGAGCTCACCTCCTCCAGGAAGTCTTCCCAGATGCCCCTCCCTCAGCCCCCCTCCCTCTGGCTCCCACTTCCCTCTCTGTCTGCCCTGTGCACCTCACACGTACAGGAGCCACCTGATGTGGTTCCTGCGCCCCCTGAGCATTCCCTGTGCTCCTACAAGAGTATCACTGGGGAAGAGCATTGCAGCCCTTCTAGCGCCAGCCCTCCTGGGTATCAGGCCCGACAGTCCCTGAGAGGAGCTCACAGTGTGATAGAGGGACCAGAATGGGATCCCTGGCTCTGGCCCCGCCCCCCATGCCTTCCCAGGATGGGGCTTGGTCCAGGCGCACAGTGCAGGGTGTGAAGTGGGGCCCTTCAGCTCCCTGAGCACACTCACCCGAGTGCTCTCTTCTCTCCTCCTCCTAACAGCCCTTGGTGCTCCCACGGGGAGTGGGAGCAGCGTCAGCACATGGCAAGGGGAGGGCTCGGGGGAGCTTATATACTTGCTACTTGCCAAAATCAGAAGCCAGACAACAGGGACAATACGGTGCGTAGCGGTCCTGATACCGTGTTCCCACAGCCACATCCAAACGTCAGATTCCCCCAAGCAGGGCCTGCCCTCCAAGGCCTCGGGGTGGCTGGCACCAGGCCAGGTGGACAGTGGGCAGACACAGAGAATCCATGGCCAAGGGGTCTGGTCAGGCAGGTGTCCCCAGAGGACAGGAGAGGCCAGGTCAGCAAACATGAGTGCCTGCTATGTGCATGTGAGCGTGAGAATCTGCTGGGCCAGATGTGTTCCAGCTCAGCCCAGAGCAGCCGGCTTGGAGCTGGGGTGCTTGCAGGGGTGACAGTGAGAAGAGGGGCTGCACAGGGAGCTGTGGGCAGGTCTAGACCTGGGCCTAGTGTGAACTGGGCTCTGTGCCTGGCATACAGTAGGTGCTCAATTAATGCTAGTTCCGATCTCTTCCCACCAGTATCCTTTTCCCTCTCAAATCTACCGTCTCCTGCAGGATTTTGTCTCTCAATTGTCCGCACCACTGTCCACCCCGTGCCGAAGCCCAGGGCCACAAGTCCTTCTGGACGCCTTTCCTCTCCATCCCATCCATCCCATCCCCGAGGCCTGCTGTGTCTGACTTGTCAACCGTCCTGGCCATCTGGTTACTTGCTACCCTGCCAGCGCTTGCACCCTGTGCTCCACCGCCCCACTGCGTATGCAGCTCCCAGAGCACTCCCCCAGTGCCCTTCCCGGCAGGCCTGCCTGGCTCTGTCCTGCACCATGTCCTAGGACTCAGGGCAGACGGCGCCTCTCCGGGGGTACCACCCCAGTCCAGCCTCCGCCCAACCACGTCAGCTCCCCTCGGGCTCCTGCACCTCCCTCGGTGCCCACCTGCGGGACCCGAGGCACTCCGGCTGTGACTGGCTGGTACTTTGTCAACAAACCAGTGAGCCCCACAGGTTCGGAACAGGGCTGCCAAGGGGCAGGCCCTGTGTCTGTAGGGTGAGTGAGTGAGTGACAGTCGCTAAAGAACCTGGGATGGAAAGATGCAGACTAATTAGGAAGAAACTGCCGGGGCAAGCAGCTGTGGCTTGCAGGAAGCCTGGAAGGGGCTGGAACACAGCAGCTTTGTTCTCAGGGCCGCTCTGCGTTTGGCAGCATGTGGGGGCTGAGCATCTGAGAACCACCAGGAAGGCGGGAGGAGTAAGGTGAGCTCACCAGTGGGCTCCCCATCAGCCGATTAACTCATCAGACCCACCTGTGATCCTGTCTCCACCTTGCGCCTGGGGGACGTGATTGGCTTCAGGGCACAGAGGGCAGCATCCCGCTTCCTTCCAGCCTGAGCCGGAGCCAACAGATGGGTCTCCACTTCTTGGGCTGAGGCATGGGGTAGGGGTGGGGGGTCTTCTGAACCCCGATGGATTTCAGCCACAGATGATTTCTTTTCCTTTGTTCCCAATCAGTTCTGATCCAAGGAAATTGGAGCAGTCCCGCCTGATCTCCTGTTATTTGTCGTTATTTAATCCGTTTTTTTTCTGAACCAGTTTAAACCGGAACCAGAACCTTTGCTTCCACTTTTTAGAACATTTTAGGCATTTCTGTTCAGCCCCAGTGCCCACGTCATGTGTTGTTCCTATGTATGCCTGAGAGGCCCGTGCCGGGCGGAGCCCAGGCTGCCTCGGGGCTGTCCCCGGTCCCTCCCCTCCTGTGAACTGTGGGACGGCCCTGTGTCTTCCGCTGGTCCCGGCTGCACGTGTGGGGAGAGACGCTCCCGGGAAGGTCCAGTCCACCGAGGCTGGTGTGCGTGGAGCTTCCCGTGGAGTTTCTTTTGCTCAGGATCTCACAGAGAAAACTGTGCAGCCAGGGGGCAGGCAGCACAACTCCGGAGACCACCTGCGGAAGGTCCTGACTCCCAGGGGACATGTGTTGTCATGTTAGGAAGGCTCCATAACCATGGCCATGATGCATGAGTCCTGTGTGTGTGCAGGGGGCGTCCAGAGCTTGCGGGAGGTTGGGGAGACTGGGCCTTCCCTCTGTGTGTGTGTGTGTCTGTGTGTGTCTCTCTCATACGCACACACACACACTCACTCTCTCTCTCTCTTGTTCATTCTGGGGGTATTTACTGAGTACCTGCCATGTGCTGGGGACACAGAAGTGCACAGGATGCCAAGTCTCACCCTCGTGGTGCTCACGCTCCAGCGTGTAAGCCCATCCAGAGGCCACCCCGCCTGCCCCAGCCTCCTTTCTCAGCACCTTCCCTTCACGTTCCAAGAGGAGGCACAGCTGTGGGGGAGAGAACTTTCCAGAGGCTCTGAACGTCGAGCTGGGGCATGGAGATGGGGTCTGCCAGGCTGTGGGGTGACCTGAGGCGGAGTGTGCAGGAAGGCCACCTGGGCCCACCTCCAGCAGAGCAGGGTCCCCAGCCTGCTCACCGGCAAACCACCAGCACAACTTTGACCTTAGCCGAGTGCCATCTGCACCGTTATTTATTTAAGATTATATTTTTAAAAGACTCACTTTTGGGCGTTAAATAAATGGATCTTAAAATGGAACTTTATTATTTTTTTCTGAAATGGGGAACCTGATAATACCCAAGGAAGATGGCCCTGTGTCTGTCTCCGTCCAACCTAAAATAACCTCGTTTGGGTCGTGTGTACGTCCTGGGTTGAGGGCAACCCCGCAGCAGTGGAGGGCAGGCTGGAGGGTGGAGAGGCCTCTGATGGGGCTCTCGTGGAACTGAAGGACCGGGCCCTGCCTTCCTCCAGGCACAGGGCCAGGCCGGGCAGGACAGTGGCCCTTTCCCGTGAAAGCCCACCCTCCCACTGCCCGGAGCTGCTTGTCCGTGGGGTGGCTGATGTAGGCCCGTCGCCGCTTGTTCTTAAAGGAGCTGATTTATAGCAGGAAGAGCGAGGAGGGATGCTGCATCGGAGGTAATAGATACCTCGTGAGGGAGCCTGAGGTTCTCGCTCTGCCTAGTGGGCCTCTGGAGAGACAGGAATCCACTGGTTGTCACCAGGGCCCTGAAATGGAGTTTTCCTGTGTTCTGCTGTTGAATATCAGTGATTTAACAGCAGAGCAGCGCGGCCCCCTCCCCACCACCACATTGAGAAGATTGAAGTGTTTCCGATTGAAATGTCTGTTTACAGCCCATATTTCCTCCAAGCTGTATATTTTATTGTCGTATTGACAGTAATTTGACTCGGATGTCACCTCCGTCCTGATGCACGTTCTTTATGCCGCCTGTGGGTCCAGGGGGGTTTCAGAAACCAGTTACATTGATCACACCACAGAGAGGCAGGAGGAGCTGACAGGGGGACTGCCAGAGGCCCCAGTCAGGTGGGGAGTCTGTGCCCAGCCTGCAGACAGGAGGGGAACTGAGGCAGAGGAGAGCAGGCCGCAGGGCCTAGAGGGGCAGGGCTGCTGTGGGCAGGCGCTGACTGAATAGTGCCTGTGGGTCGTCTGGTAAACCTGCACAAACTCCTGTGAGACGAGCATTGTGAAGTCGCTTTACAGGTAAGGAACCCGAGACCCAGAGCCCCCATTTCTTTGTGTCCATCACAGAACTAGGAAATGGTATAGCCAGCCCCACCCCGAGCCTCTGGGATCCCAGGCCTAGGCACTTCTGCTCCCCAGTAAGGGGGCTCAGGGGGCTGTGGACAGCTGAGTGTGGGGCAGGTTAAGGTCCTCCAGCAGCTCCCTTGGCGGCTAGTGCCCACGCCTGCCCTGCTCAGGCCTGGCAGAGCCAGGCTCCCTGCAGCCCTCCTGTGCCCTCAGCCCAGGTTCCCACGTCCACGGGAGGTCCACTCAGAGCTGCAGATGATATGCTGGTCACTAGCCCACAGCAAGCCTGAGGTGGTGCTGTTCGTCCTTCTTCTGGATGAGGAACCAGCTCAGAGAGGTTCAGCCACTTACCCAAAGGTGCCCAGTTCAGAGCCGTCAAGCACGGTCGGAACCGAGGTCTGCCTGGGTCCAGGGCCCGTTCTTGCATCTCCTGCCCTTCCTTCCCAGCTGCCCCAGAGAAAGCAACCACCCACCTGAGCACTCTGGGATTTCTGAGGTAATCCTGCTCAGGTGGCCCCCCAGGAAATTCTGCCTGGTGCTCTGGGTGCCATTTTCATCTCTTATCTAGACAGTGAGCTCCAGGAGGGCTGGGCGAGAGACCTCCTCCTTGCAGTCCCCACAGTGTCCAGCCCAGTGCCTGGCATACTGTCAACACTGCAGGGGGGTGTGGCGGATGAGTGATAGACGCATGAATGAGCAAAAGAAAGAACTAGTGGATGAAACAGGGTCCAGGAACAAGTGGTGACAGAATGGGTGGTACCAGCCCTCTCCCCAGGTGAGGGCAGGCTGGTGGCTGGTCACCCAGTGGCTGTCGGACATCAGAACAGACGCATCCACAGATGAATGGATGCGACAGCTCCTCCAGTCCCTCGTCATAAATCACAGCAGAAGCCACGGGAAATGAGTGCCAGACTTTTCTTTCTATTTAGTAATTTATCAAGGGAAGAGGCACATTAATAAACATATTTCCCTTGAGGGGTGGGAATAACAGAGATGAATATCACTGTCAGATTTGGCCTGTTTCCTCTTGTTAGGGGCGTGCGAGAGGGTGGGAATCCAAACATTAGCAGCAAAACCTTTTTTTAAAAATGTTACGAAGTGTATTTCTTACTTTACATGATGTTACATCTTTTTCTCCCTTTTATTTCCTTATTTTCCACTCAGTTCGTAAGTAACAGGGGTCTTTTGGGAGATTCGCTTTTGGGTCTTCCTTTGAGTGAGGATTGGCGAGGAGTGAACTCAGCAGATAAGAACCGAGAAGCGTGGAGGACGAGCGAGTGGGCTGACTGACTGTCGGTGACAGACATCCTCCTGTGTGGCCCGGTCCTCTTTTCTCGACTTGCGGTCCCCGGCTCCGTTATTGCCCTGGGCTCACCTGCCTGTCAGAACGGTCCTCTTGGCCTTAGAGGGCTGTATCCGTTCACAGTCTCGTTTGGAAGGGCTGCTAGGTTTTAGGCACCATCCTCAGTGCTCTTCTGTGTCCTGTGTTGAGGCCAAGCCGCGCTGCCCCCTTGTACAGACGGGCAGAGAGAGGCTCCGGGAGCCTGAATCACGTGCCCCAAGGCAGCCACTCAGCATCAGGCTCAGGGTGGCCGGCCGGCACAGGCTGTGTGCCCCCCATGGTGCGTGTGTGTGTGTGTGTGTGTGTGTCTGCCCCAGCCCCTGCCCCTCCGGGAGAGCCCTCCCCGAGGTGCTTCCCTGCCCGCCCGGAGCAGAGGCCGTGGGGGGGCTCATTTTGCTGGTCGTCTGCCTGCCTCCCAGTCCTTTTCTCCAATTCCTCTGGCTCTATGGCCTTGGGCGAGCTGCTCATTCTGTCATTTGTAAAATGGATAATAATTCTCCCTTCCTCGCAGCACAGTTGTGAAGGTTAAACTGCTTAATACTTTAAAGTACTTGGAACAGTCCCCAGCCACTGCAGGGCGTTCACGCGATGCGGACTTTCGGGGCCTGTGGTTCTGCCTCCCTCACCGCCCCGCGCCTGCGCTGGTTGCTCAGCACTGAGCATCTCCCACCTTGGCCTCACCACCGAGCCAGCCGTATTCGAGGGTTGGGATACAATGGTGAGGCGAAAAGACCCAAGTCCCTTATTCCTGAAGGTGGGAGAGACAGAACTGACTGGCTAGCCACACAGGTGGATGCGCACTCACAGTGGGACACCTGTTTGGAGAGAGGGGACCGCAGCGCTGGAGAGCATGCCATGGGACCTGCCCAGATCGAGGAGGTCAGGCATGGTTTCCCAGAAGGTGATGATCTGGCTGAGATCTGAGCACAGAGAGGAGGGAAGAGCACTGTAGACAGAGGAAGCTGTATGTGCAAAGGCCCTGTGCAGGAGGGTGGGGGACATGCGGGGGAGCTGGAAGGAGCAGAGCAGGGCACGAGGGCAGGATGAACCTGGAGATGTGGACAGGGGCCACAGGGCTACCAAACCATGCTGAGGATTTGGGCCTTTTTCCTAATAGCAGTGGGAAGCTTTGGAAAGGTTTGGGGGGCACAGAGTGGGGAGTGAAAAGCTGTGATGAGAGAGCGTCTTCCTGGCCCCACCTCTCCCTGCCTCTCTGAAGATAGACTCGAGGACTCTGAGGGCCCAGAAAAGCCACACATCAGGGCCCCTGCGGACCTGGGTTCAAATCCCGCCCTTGAGCAAGTCCCTCCCCTCCCCCCGCCTGGTTTTCTCATCTGCAAAGCTGGGTTTGCGTCTCTGAGGGTGGTGGTAGCTGTCAGTTGAGACTCTGGCTCTAAATGTCACTAAATAGCACTGTCACTGGGTTATTAGTCACTCCAGAGTTCAGAGGCAGGTGCTTATCGAATACCACACCAAAAGGACATGCACCTTCTCTAGTTGCTGACCCCCAGGGTGCGTCTGTTTGTCGTCCGCTCGCTCATTGAGAGGGCGGTTGTATTTATGGCGCAGCCTCAGTGCCCACTGGGGCGTGGGCCTGCGCCGTGGGGCCCCTCTGAGGCAGCACATGGTCAGGCACCTTCTGCCCCTAGGCATGCGGCCTGGGATCCTTCCTGCCACAGCAGAAAGGTGGCATTGTCCGAGTGCGTCCCCTGCTGGCCTGGGTGCTGGTCACACTCCTGGGGTCCTCTGTGAGCTGAGTGAGCCTGCATCCCCAAAAGCATCTATGAAGCGCCTTCTGTGTACCCACCGTAGCTCTGCTTGCTGAATGATGCATGAACCTCTGGCCTCAGAACCCAACAGAATAAACAGTCAGCCAAATACAACAACTTCAGCTGACGAGGATGTTCAAGGACAAGGATACTCTGAGTAGCTCAGATTTTCCTCCACCTGGGTGCTTGCGTAAGAGCACTTCATCCTTCTTGTTGAGAACAAAGTATACGGTCACCCGGGCACCACAGTTGTAGGGCATTTCCGAGTGCACAGACCCCCTCAGCGTCTGTCATCCTGTAGGAGCACGACCACCCACCCTGGCAGGGGATCAGTTTTTATGCTCAGGTTATTGACGAAGGTTCTCGGTCTCCCATCGGTTAAGCGATTTGCCCCAGGCCACGCAGCTGACCTGTGGCACCAGCCCAAGGCAGCCTGTGTGCACCCTCACCCTACCCGACACGGCTGCTGGTCCAGCCCAGGTCTCTGTCCCTGTACCCAGGGCCTCTCATCCACGGAGAAGACGGTTAGCAGAGAAAACCCTGAAATCCCCTTCCAGCCCGAGGATTCTGGGGCCTCCCCTCTCCTCTCCACAGCCTCAGAGAGATGTCTCTCTGGTAGCGCAGCGGTAAAGGGCCTTCCCAGGGCTTCCCAGGTTTGCCAGCCCAGAGTGGAGGGCTGGGGAGGGCCAGAGGTGGTTGACCCCTCAGGGCCCAGCAGTAGATGGATCCCAGGTGGCTCTGGAGTCACACAGGCCAGATATGACCCGAGCTTTCTCAGGGGCTGGCTGGTACTGGGGATCGGGGCTCAAGAGATTCACAGGCCATCACTTCTGCCCTCGGTGCTCCTTGCAGCTGTGGAGACAAGGCACCAACACAACAACGCTGTGGCCAGAACAGCCTGCCATCTCCCTGGAGGAGGGGGACCTATGAGCCCTGAGCAGGTCTGAGCAGGCAGAAGGGAGAAAAGCGGGTATCACGAGCCCAGGAACAGCCAGCACAGGCACGGAGGTGGGCTGGGCTGGACTGTGTATAGTGGGGGGGGGTGTTTGAGCAGCCGCTAGAGTTATTTACAGGCAACACCCCAAGCCCAAGGGGAATCCGGGGGCCACTGACGGGAGGACGGCTGGGCAGGGCCAGCGGGGCCCGGGGAGACCCTTTTCCATGCAGGTGTCCAGAAATGCAGGGTCCCAGCCGAGCGTTTATGTGCCATGGCTGTGTGCAAGGCATGTCCCACACGTCACCGAATTACTCCTCACCACAGCCGTGGAGGTCGGCACCAGTAGACCCTGTTACAAAGAGGAAGCGGGGGCTCAGGGAGGGTCTGGACAAGGCAGAAACCTTGGCCTGTGGGGAGTTGTCCGGTGATGTCGTGAGACCATTTCGAGGCCACTGTTTGTCCAGAGGAAAGACCTGGAGCCCTGATCAGGGAGGAGGGACCGTGGGGAGGAGCAGTCTGGAGCCATGGCGGGAGAGCCCGTGGCCCTGGGCGCAGGGAGCCCGGTCTGGGGCAGGCCCTCTCCCGCTCCCACGGATCCATATGTATGAGTCGGGGAGGGCTGAGAGCATGTCCAAGGGGCCGTCAGATAGGCGGGTGCAGTGTGTGTGCATGAGTGCATGTAGGGGGGTACATGTGTGTGGGGTGTACGTATGTGTGCATGTGGGGTGGTGTGCTTGTGTGTGTGTGTGTGTGTGTGTGCATGTTGGGGGCGGGGTGTATGCGCGTGTGTTTAAGGCAACAGGCTTTCCAAGCCTCAGGCGACTCCAGGACTGAAAGGGCTCAGAGTTGGAGAGTCATCTGTGTGTGGCCAAGCTGCCTCTCACTGCTGCTCCCACCGCCTCCCCACCCCATCGGCAGCCTCCCCACCCCATCGGCAGCCTCCCCAGCAGGCCCCAGAGAACCAGCCAAAGGCCCAGGCATTGTGCTAGGAGTCTGGGGGCTTGGCAAGTGCCCTAAGAAGGGGCATCTGGGGTGATCCTAGTTGCAGCATGATCCGTGACCTTGGAACACTTAACTCCTTTCACGGTCCTCCCCATGGAGTAGCCACCCGGTGGAATTCTCTACAGCAAATTAAAAAGGGCCAGTTATTGCCACACTCAACGGCATGGAGAAATCTCACAAACCGATAATGTTGGATCAAAGAAGCTGGATAAGAAAGAGTATTTATAATTCTATTTGCATACCAGGAAAATGCTCAAAACTCGCAACACTAAGCTGAGTGTTGGAAGCCAGGATAGTGGCTGCCCTCGGGGTGGGTCCAGAAGGGGCAGAGGGGGCTTTGGGCGCTGGCCATGGCCTATTACTTGACCTACTGCTGGCTTCGCAGGTGGGTTCCCTTTGGGAGAGGCCACCAAGCTTAGGGCTCGTGTGCTGTGCTGTCAGCATTGCTGGGCCCAGCCCTGGTGTCTGCATACCTGATGGTAAAGCTGCTGTCGTGTGTTCAAGGCTCATATCCACTTGCTCAAGCACCTGCCCTGTGCTTCCTGAATCCTGCCCACACCTTGTGTGGATCAGTCCCATTTAAGAGATGAGTAAATGAGGCTGAGAGAGGCTCCGTTCCTCGCCCAAGAGCCTGCAGCTGGAAAGTGGCCAAGCTGCGATTCCCATTAGACCATCCTTACAGGCTCTTCCTGTCCCCTGCCTTCCAGTCACCCGCCCCCTTTTCATCCCCCCTACAAACACCGTGGTGATGCTGACAGGCCTTGGGTCGGGTGTTCCGCAGTGTCACGTTTCTCCAGCCCGCGGGTGACGCCCCGTCTCAGCCGCAAGCGTGCGCTGTCCATCTCCCCGCTCTCGGACGCCAGCCTCGACCTGCAGCGGATGATCCGGACCTCGCCCAACTCGCTGGTGGCCTACATCAACAACTCGCGCAGCAGCTCAGCGGCCAGTGGCTCCTACGGGCACCTGTCGGCGGGCGCCCTGAGGTGAGCCTGGCCCTCCAGCAGGGGGTTGGGGATTGGGAGCTGGGCTGGGCGCCAAGTGGGGAGGGTCCGCGCTTTCAATCCGAGAAGACGGGAGTTGTTGCATTTGGGAATCAGCATGCTTGCAAGTTTTTCCTGAATTCAAAAACCAATAATGGTGAAGTTGAAATGTGCCAACATTGAGAACGTCTTCATGTGCTTGCTATTTATCCTCCAAACACAATTTCTGATGTGAGGAGTAGTATTTACCAGGCCTGTCACAAAAGGTTCAACCATGAAATCAAAGGTGACTTTCCTGGTATTTCAGCAGGTGTCCTGGAGCAGCCAGGCCGTTGACCAGCAGCGGGGGCCACAGGAGGCATGACACGGACTTGGGCCACACAAGTCTCTGGGCTGGCAGCAGGCCCCCACTGTGGTCACGGCGTGGCACAGCCAACCTCATGGACACCTTAGTCCCCCCTGTGCAGCCCTTGACTGCTCTAAGGACTGAGACCCCAACCAACTTGACTGAAGACATGTTCTTCCCCGACCCTCCTGAAGGGCCAGGAGGCGTTAGGAATGTCAGGAGAGCTCGGCCCGGGGACCCAGAGATAGAAGTGATAACAAGGATGTTAGTTATCTTTTGCTGTATGACAAGTTACTCCCAAACTTAGCAGTTTAAAACAACGATAAGCATTTATTCTCTCACACCATGTCTGAGGGCCAGGACGGTGAGACTGGCTTAGCCCTGCGTCCATGAGGCTGCAGTCAAGATGTCAGCCAGGGCCGTGGTCACCTGGAGACTTGACCAGGCCTGGGATCTGTTTCCAAGTTGGCTCACTCACACGGCTGTTGGCAGGAGCTTTAGTTTCTCCTGCGGGAGCATCTCCACAGGGCTGCTTGAGCATCCTCACAACATGGCAGCTGGCTTCCCCTCCCCCCGGCCCCAGAGCAAGTGATCCGAGAGAGAGCAAAGAGGAAGCCACAGTGTATTTATGGCTTAGCCTCAGAGGTCACCCTTATTTCCTCAGGATCCTGTTCTGGAGAGGGTGGCTCATATGCAAGTGGCATGGTAGGGCCTAGAAGTGCAGTAGAAGTTACGGAGGAGAGAGGCTGGTGTGAGCTGGACGGCTCGGGCCACACTTCCTGGACAAGGGGGCATTCGAACTAGCTTTGGGGCTGAATGGGATTCAGATAGTCAGGAGCAGTGACGCAGAGCTGCCTCTCAGGCGTGAAGGGCCAGGATGTGGGGGCAAGATGGAACCTGGCAGATCCTGAGGGCCGGTCTGCCAGGAACAAAGGCTGCTCCGTGACCTTGTCTGCTCTTCTTTGCAGCCCAGCCTTTACCTTCCCCCACCCCCTCAACCCGGTGGCCTACCAGCAGATCCTGAGCCAGCAGAGGAGCCTGGGCTCGGCCTTCGGACACACACCGCCCCTGATCCAGCCCTCGCCCACCTTCCTGGCCCAGCAGCCCATGGCCCTCGCCTCCATCAATGCCACGCCCACCCAGCTCAGCAGCAGCAGCAACTGTCTGAGTGACGCCAGCCAGGTATGGGGGTGCAAGAGCAGAGGGTGGGCCCCCAGGTGCTCATCTGGACCCCTCGAGGACTGTTCCTGCCGGGAACTTGTGGAGGAACTTGGCACAGATCTGGCCGGTGGGCAGAGGCTGTGTGATCCAAAGGGCCTCGGGCTGCATCAGGAGACCGGGGCTCGGCCCTAACACTGTCCTCGCTTACCACAGGCGGGTGCCCAGCCTCAGTTCTGCCATTTCCCATCCAGTGAATGTAACAAGTAGTTAGAGAAACCCCAGAATTCATGGAATCTGGCATAGTATAGGCAGTCCGTGCACAGCATTTGAAATGGATTAATGGATAATAAATAATACTGTGCAATTTAGTTTTAGAGCCTGAGTTTACCAAAGGCCATCTTATTTGACCTTTCCAACAGGCCCTTGACATGTGTGGGCATGCCTGCCCAGTGCCTGGCACACACTGGGTGCCATCAGTATGTGGTGAGCGAGTCAAGTCCTGTTTTGCAGATGAGGAAGTGGAGTTAGAGAGCCAGTACCAGAAAGAGGAAAGGGCACAGGCTTTGGAATCAGTTAGACCATGTTTTTGACCCTGACTTGCCTGAAAGTGGCAAGTCTCTTCACCTCTCGACCTGAGTCTGCAAAGGGGGCCCTGCCACCTGCATGGGGTCATCGTGCATGTACTCGAGCTTCTGTGAGCACAGAGCCCCAGGTCGACGCGGAACCTGTTAGCACTCACAATGACAATTCTTGAGATGAAGCAACCCCTGGGCCACCTACCTGGCAAGGCAGACCTAGATGTGAGCACGTGCTGGTGAGGAAGACGAGACACCACACAGTCTGGAAGCAGCCCTCTTCCAGGACGTCCTCTCCCTCCAGCTCAGGGCGCCAGGCGGTCACCTGGCACCTCTCTCCAGACAGTGGCTGTCGGCTGTTGTCACATTGCCTGACACTGCAGCTCCAGGCTCTCCTCGCCTGCTCCCTGGGCCGGCTGGTCCTGTTCTCCTCAGACCCAGAGCTACCCCTGCTCTGGAGGGCCAAGAAGTTGAGGCTGTTGGGACAGGAACGAGGGCACCCAGCACTTCCCAAAGAGAGGGTCTCTGTTCCATTTCCCTCAAGTCATGGGAGTGGAAGTGGGGCTGCATGGTGGGGAGGCAGGTGCTGGCAGGCTGAGCTCTGGGCCCTCTCCTGGCCGTGCCCCTGGGCGAAGGACTGAGCTGGGGGCACTTGGTTTCTGAAACTTCAAACCGCAGGGTTGGCCCAGATGGTCTGTGTGGGGAGGGTCCCAAAGGTAAAGCCTAGACGGAATTTGAGGTGTCCCCGCCCTGCCCCTGTGTGACGGGCTCCCCTGTTCACCCTCCCTCAGAACAAGCCAAGCAGCGAGTCAGCCGTGAGCAGCACCGTCAACCCCATCGTCATTCACAAGCGCAGCAAGGTCAAGACGGAAGCCGAGGGCCTGCGACCAGCCTCCCCGTTGACCCTGACGCAGGTAACCCGCTGGCTGTGCTGGTGGCCTCGGGCTGGGCCAGGCCTTGTCTCCTCTGGGTCAGCTGACTTGGGGCGGCAACCCTGTTGGCGAATGGCTGAGTAGGTGGCTGCCTGCATGGATGAGCAAATGAGTGAACTAGAGAGGGCAGGGTGGGTGCAATGGGAGCTCCTGGAGGACCAGAGCTGGGTCCCCAACAGCCTGCACCTGCTACCTGCTCATCAGACACCTGCTGAATGAGTGAGTGTCTGGGGCTGCATCGTCTCTCGCCCTGTTCCTCACCCTCATGCGGCACAAGCCCCGGACAAACTGAGTTGCTCCCGTCTCCAAATGGCTCAGGCCCCTGTCCAGCTGCCCTCTCTCCCTGGAACTTCATCCCCTGCTTTGTCCCCTTCGCCGCCACTCCAGCCTTGCCTGACCCTCCTGGATAATAGGGCTCACATTAGCCCAGACACCCCTCCTAGCCTCTGGGTCACTGGGTCTGTCTCCAGCACTGCGCCGTAAGCTTTGGAGAGGTGGCGTTTGGGACAAGTGCTTGACTTGGCTCCACATCACCAGGGTTTGCGTGGGGCCTGGTGCTCAGTAGCTGTGAAATAGTCTTTTCTAATGACTCGATGCATTTGAGGGAGTGAGTGGTGTGGGAAGGGAGGGAAGGGGAGATGATTCCTGGCAGGAAGGCGAGGGGCAGAGCAGCCCAGATCCTGGGGTGGGCCTGTTGCAGGGCTGAGGCCCTTATGCAGGTCCCTTTCACCATCCTGCCACTTATTCCACACTGCAGATTGCAGGCAGGCAGTCCCAGCTGTTGGAGCAGAGGCCTGTCATGGGAAGGGCGCAGTGTGTGTGCCGACCTTGCAGGCAAGCCTCCCGCCTCTCTCTGGGCCCCATCTGTTACTATGGAATCACCAGCTTTGACACCAAGGATGCTCGGGGCCTCCTGTCCCCGTCTCCCCTACATCTGCTGGACCATCCTTTATCAAACCTGTAAACCATCGGGCATGCTCTAGGCACTTAATTTTTATGAAATATTGGGTCCTGTTATTGTCAGGCAAACAGAGGGCTGGTGACAAATTCCTCTCCCCTCCCTGACACCAAAGCATCTCAGTATGATGCATGCTCTCCAGGAGGCCGGCCATCGTTGAGGGCTGTGGAAATGGATGAGAAGGGCGCACAGCCAGGGGAGATAAGCATGTGGGGGCAGCAAGGACAGGGAGGGGAGGCCGGCGCTGAGCACCTGCAGGCCCCCTGGCCCATCCCCTCCAGCCCAAAGGGGCCACACACAGCCCTTCTTCATGCCCAGCTTGGCTCCTCACTCGTGTCAGTGGAAGGAAAGCTGTTTATCATGAGGAGGTTGTCACCGTGTCACTCAGTGTCCTGATTCAGTGACCTGACTCACTTGCTCCCTGACTCATTTGCAGGGTGATGGCCATGCTTTCCTTTGGCAGAAAATGCAGTGTAATGAATCCTGTCTCTGCTTAAGCTCTGAAAATCGTGGGTAGCGATGATGCCTGGCTCCGTCTGGAGGCCCACGTGTGCCCACCGCCTCTGTGCCATCCTCCTCTCACACGTCAATGTGGCAGCTTCTTCCAGTCTTCTTTGAAATAAACAGAGCATGCAGCTTATGGAAATAAGTCTAGCTCCAGTTTTTCTGAAAGTGCAGAGTGGGCATTAGGAGGCCCCCGGTCCCCCAGATCTCCCATTGCTAAAACTTCAGGGCAGAGCACTCTGGCCCCTTCCTTTTAATGTGACCCCATGCTGCCTGTGGCCTTGGTTCGCAGATGTCATCATTTTCCTTTTCGGAACACGTGGTTAATAGAAAAGTACTCTGAGCAACAGCCAGAAGCCCCTCCTGGAGGAGCCCTTTGCAGCTCCAATGGGAAGTGGTCAGGGCTGTGAGTCTGCAGCCGGCCGTGGGGAGACGGGAGGCCGATTTCTGCGCTCCTAGAGATGGACTCAGTGTTAGGAGTGAGGCCGATGTGGGAGCCGCAGCCTCCGCGTCTCTGAGTCTCAGAGATTGTGGGCGCTGGGGCTCTTCACTGTGGGGAGAGGTTGTCCCCCTTTCACAATAAATGCTTCCCCCAGAGGCTCTTTTGAAGGACAGAACTTTCCTGCTGTTTGGTAGGTAGTTTGAAATGTAAAGCAAGTCATTCTGACATCTGCCTCTTGGCTCAGCTTTGCTCCCCGTCTGCCTAGCAGGCCCGTGGAATACTGGGGAGTCCCTGACATTCTCTGGAGGTCCTCGCTGGGCATTCCTCCCAACCTGGGGCACCTGTGCCTCTCCCTTGCCCCAGCTCCTGGTACCTCCCAGCCTGTCCTCATGTCCCCTGCTCAGAGGCTGCCCCTGGCCGGCTCTGCGTTAGCATCAGCTGGGGCGTGGCAGCCCCGTGAGTTTTTTTCTTAGTCTCTGCTAATTTGGGATTAAGAGTCTGTGTCCTCTTTGAAAGGGATTTCAGGCACCTGTGGTCAGGTAGAGACTACCTCCAGGGTCTTTCCTGGGCTTCCTTGAAATGGGTGCATGTGGGCCCCGTCGTGGTCGGGAGACTCGAGCCCAGATCCAGGCTGCCACAAGCTCACTCTGCGTTCTGGGGAGGGTGAGTCGACTGCTCCCTGTTTTCCCTGCTATGAGATGAGAATACAAACGCACCCCTTTGAGGGTCACTGCAGGGGGGCGTGATGCTGGGAGCCTCTGCAGGGCCTTTAGCATCCTCAGCACTCTCCTGGGTGTGAAGCCAGGCGTGCTGTGTCCCCCTGGGAGGAAGGGACAGTATGAGAGAGATCTGAAGGGCCAAGCCAGGGCCATGTCGGGTTTTCTCTTGCCTCCAGGCAGGAGCAGACCCCGGACACCCTATAAATAAAAATGCCCTCACCCCTGAGTCTGTGGGGCCACACTGCTCCCCCCAGAGCAAACCAAACCACATAAGCAAAAGTCCCTGCCCTCCTTTCTCCTGTTCTTGCCATGTCAGTTGACCCAGGATGTGACGGGACACGTTAGAGAGGCGGGAGGGGCCCCAGGACGGCTGTGTGACAGGAAGAGCGATGGCTGGGAGCCGAATTGAGGAAGGGGGCTGAGACTGCTGGTGAGCGGGGGTGTGTGTGTGTGTGTCCACACCTGTACGAGCCCAAAGTGTTTGCACAGACCTCAGGGGGCTAATAGCGACATTTCCTCAGGGCCAGGTGTCTGGACGTGGCTCACGTGGGTGTGCTCTGCCCCCCGCAGGAGCAGCTGGCTGACCTCAAGGACGACCTGGACAGGGACGACTGTAAGCAGGAGGCCGAGGTGGCCGTCTACGAGACGAGCTGTCACTGGGAAGACTGCAGCAGGGAGTACGACACGCAGGAGCAGCTGGTGCATGTAAGCGTCGAGCCCCGGCCACCTGCCCACTGTGGATAGAGCCAGGCCACACAGGGCCTTGCGCCTTCCAAGCCCTATGTCGGAGAGAAGGGGCTGGAGGAGGAGGCTCCAGGAGGTGCTGGGGCCACATCTTTTACACGTGGAAGGCATGATTATGTATCTGTGCCCTGCTTGTTTCTAAAAGGGGGGTTACCAATATGAGAGATTGAAACAAAATTAAGTAAATGAGAAAACTAGGGGGAAAGGAACAAGAAAATGAAGCCAAGAGTCAAGTTTGTATGAAAAACCAAGGGCCCTGAGCTATGGTTCACATATAAATCTTTTTTTCTGAGCTTCCTAGCAACCAATGCAAAGAGGGAAATAAGATGACTTAAACCAGCCAGCATCCAAAGATAATATCAAACCCGAACCTGAAAGAAGTTTCTCCCAATAGGAAAGAGTTGGTCATTTCCTCTTGGAGACCATTCACAGAGACCCAGTATACACAGGTGCCAAAAGGTGTTTACACCTGTATCAAAGAGGGGGCTCCTGGGTACTGACAGATCAGGAGACCAGAGAAGACCACGGAGCTAGGTGTGGTCTTCAGGGTATGCCTCTTGATCCACCCTCTAAACCCTTCTACAGCAGCATCCATTAGGGTGGCAGTCGGGGGCTAATTTGTGCAGTGGGGGGAGCAGGGGCTCAGCACGGGAGGCTCCTGGCTTCAAACTTGGCTCCCCCCGCAGCTTGCCGAGTGGTCCTGAGCTAGTGACTTAAAACCTCCGTGAGCCTCAGTTTCCTCCCCTGTGCCGGGAGGTGAGGCCTACCCTGCAGCGGGTGGAGACTGAGGATGATCCCACGTGTCAATACTTAGATGGCAGCGTTCCGTCCGTGGGAGCTCCCTCCTGCCTCCTCCTCCCTGTTCCCCGCCCAGCCCTGAGCAGCTCTCTTCTCCATCTAGAAAAGCCCCCCGTCCCAACGCATACTTGGTGAATGAGTATCTGTAAAGATGAACCCCCACTTAACTAACAGCTCACTTGCTGGTAGAGTAGTAGAGGAGATACACAGACACGCACACACACACACACTCACACACAGTTCACACCCAGAAGCCATCCAGAAGGAGTTGCTGCTCCCCAGCTCTGTGAACTCATCATTTAGAACACCGCCCCCTCCCTCTGCTTCCTCCATTCTTGTGACTTGCTCTCAAATACTGTAGGTTTCTCTTGTGTTTGTGTTTTTCTCCCCAAATTCTCAGCAGAAGACCAGAATTTCCCAGCAAACCCATAACAGCTGACATAGGACCTGTGAAGCAGGGTCTTATCTAATCCCTTCTGGAACTTGAACATAATTTTTCAACCTGTGCCACCTGTTTGGGGGAACAAGTCTGAGATGGAGAAGGGCCCGCTGGAGCTGTGAGTCGTAGGACGGATGGGATCAGACTGAAGGAAGAGAAAGGGCACAGCCTCTGGGGCCGGGAGAGGGCCCAGGCAAAGGGGGGAGATGAGGTGAAAGACGAGCTCAGTGATGAGTGGGTCGGCCCCAAAGAGCAGGGAGGAAATTTCCCCAAGGAAAGGCAGAGGGGTCCAGACCTGGGGAGGAGGGCTTCAGCTGCAGGCTCCCATCTGTGCCCAGGACTGTCCCTGTGGCCGTGCGTGGTCGCCTCCACCTGGCGCTGGAAAGAGCGGGCTCCTGTGAGAGAGGGGAGCCACCCCTCTGCCCAGCTCTGTCTTTCTCTCTGCTCCCTGAGAAGATGGATGGTGGCAGCACACGGGCGAATGGGAGCCCCCAGTCGATTATTAACAATTTGTTGCTAAGTAAACCAGTGAGACAAAAATGAAAGGCATTGTCAGGGTGCATTTCTTTCATTTGAAAGACTTTAAAAATGGAGAGTGAGGCTAATATGATAAGATTTCCCTGGAAGTTCAAAGCGCTGTAGATGTTACTTGCTCCAGCGTTGGCATTTGTATGCATGACAGTTGGGCCTGATACTCGGGGCGTGAGGCCGCGGCTTCCTGTCCTACAGGGTGCGGGCTGCCAGTGCCCCAATGCCCAGCTCGTGGACAGCAGTGTAGGTTGCAAAGATCTACAGGGGCACTGCCTGGGAGAAAGACCCACAAACCACAAACGCCAGCCGTGCATGGAATTTTCTTATACATAGGAACACACAAAAACAAGAGTCAAAGGAAACAGATGAAATGAATTGCAATAATATATTGTATTTAACCCAATATATCTAAAATATTATCATTTTGACATGTAATCATATAAAACAAAATTGTTGAGATACGTTACATCCCTTTTTTTCACTCTCAGTCTTTGAAATAGGTGTGTAGTTCACACTTACAGCCCATCCCAGTTGGGAGCTGCCACATATCAAGGGTTCAAGAGCCACAAGTGGCGAGTGGCTGCTGCACTGGACTATGGGGGTCCGGAGGTTGTGGGAGGGGTGGGTGGGAGGAAGTGATGGCTGGGAGAGGGAGCTGAGAACAGAGAGAAGACGGAATGAGGCTGGAGCAGGGAGAGAGCGGGGCCTCCAAGACCTGAGTGTTCCACCCTCCCCAGCTCCCTGCGGGGAAGCAAGCCCAGCCTGACCCCCAATTCAGGCAGGACAGGGAGGCAACCTTGATGGGCTCAAGGAGGCTCCTGGTGGCCTTTAGAGAGAAGCCCCAGTGGGAGTGGAAGCAGGAGGAGCAGTATACTTATTCATGCTACCATGTGAGTGACTAATACCACGTGTTCCCATTCTCCAGATAAATAAGCAGCCCAAAGGATTATGGGTCACAAAGGTGCTGAGGCCCCACACACATACTAGCACATCCCAAGCGCAGAGGCAGTAATACCCCTGCTCCAGTGAGGACTGCAGCCTTCACTTAAATCATCAAAGCAAGTGACTGACATCCAGAGCGGCCGCCCAGGGCAGCTTGCTCTGTCACGGGTGATGGAAAGCCTCGGTGGCCCACTGCTCCACATCACAGGAGAAACTACCCCGGGGGCACACGGGTGATGGTCCCGGGGCAGAGGCCAGAAGGTGTGGGTGCAGGACTGCGGAAATCAAGAAAAGTGAGCCCACCCTCCTGGCCCAGGGCGGTGCTGGCGGGGTGGGTCTGAGGACCGCTCCTCCAGGGAAGCCCTCTCGCTCTGCGCTGCCCAGCTTTGCCCGAGACGCCCGCCGCCCTGAGAAGGCCGTGCTGCAGGTTCGGGTGCACTGTCTCTGGCTGTCCTGCCTGACTCTCCTGGGCCGTTTGTCCCGGGGCAGCGTCACACTGTGCCCAGAGCCCAGCGTCAGGGTCAGAATCTAGCTCTACCCACACTCATCGCCTGGGTCCTGGGCGGGAAACTTAACAATTTGGGCCTTTGTGAAAAGGAGACAAAGCCATCATCCCATGGGTTACTGTCAAACATAGAGATGAGGATGCATTTATGTTCCCATTGTAATAAAATTTTATTTAAGAATCTCTAGAACAATGGAGGCAAGCTCAGGAGAGGCTTCTCATGTACCCACTGTGTGCACGTCTGCCTCGCTGCAGTTAATTAGTGCCTACTGTTTGCAGCCCAGGAGCATCGTCGTAACCACTAATTCCCCATAGACCAGAGCCTGGAGCCCGGCCTGGCATGAGCAGGATGCCCTTGACCATCATTGATGGTCCCTTTGATGACTAACTGGAAAATGCAGCCGAGACAAGTCACACGTAGTACATCTTCATTTAATGGCAGCTAAGGCTAACTCATGAGGTGTGGCCTGGCATGTCGGTGGTGGTCTTGTTGGGTGGGTGGTGTGCACATAGTAGGTGGGGGTGTACACATAGTAGGTTGGGGTGGTCTGTGGAGTGGGTGGTCTGCACATCCTAGGTGGGACCTGGGTGTTGGGTGGCTGGGCTCACCCCGCTCCATGGCTTGTTCCCGACAGCACATCAACAACGAACACATCCACGGGGAGAAGAAGGAGTTCGTGTGCCGCTGGCAGGCCTGCACGCGGGAGCAGAAGCCCTTCAAGGCGCAGTACATGCTGGTGGTGCACATGCGCCGGCACACGGGCGAGAAGCCCCACAAGTGCACGGTGAGTGGCGCCCGGGCACGGTCCTTCCTCACTGCAGCGTCTGTGCCTCCCTGAGGGCCTTCTGCCTGTCTTGGGTCCTTGAGACCCCTCACTGCCTGCTGCCCCAGACCTTTGATTTACTCTTTCTCGGGGCGTGCATCTTGTAACTGCGGTGGGGGTGTGCCGGTGTCCCTGTGGTTGTGTCTGTATGGTTGTGTCCGTGTGACCATGGGCCCCGAGGCACAGCTCTACCCCCGCAGTTCACTTGGCTGGATGACCCCGAGCTTGGAGGCACTCTGCAGTCTGTTCCCTGCACAGAGGAAAGCTTCATAGTCATTCACAGCGTGAGCAATGATGGGTTAAAAATCACATTGGTTAAGTTAAAAAAAAAGTGAACACAAAGATGAGACCTTCTGGACAGTCTGCCTTATGGAGGCCAGAGGATTTGTGAGTGTAATTGGTGAGCCTTTAGCACAGACAATTACTCCTTCTTCAAGGGGCTGTGGCCCAGTGATGCAGTGGTGGGGCCGCCGCTGAAGCGTCTGGGAACGCCTCCTTGTGACTTACCATCCTTCATAGATTCCAAGACATATATTTTGTTCTCGTTTTAATATCTCTGAAATCAAGCTGCCTTAAAATCGGTGGTGTCCAGGATTCAATGAAATATGCTAACTTTCATTATTTTTTTAATTGAGATAAAATTCACATACCATCAAGTTGCCCTTTTTAAAAAATGCACGGTTCAGTGATTTTTAGTATGTCCACAAAGTCATGCAGCCATCACCACTAGCTAATTCAGGAACACCTTCCTCACCCCAAAAGGAAACCCTGTGTTAGCAGTCCCTTTCCGTTCTCCCCTCTCCCCAGCCCCTGACAACCACTGGTCTTCTTCCTCTCTCTAGGAATTTGCTTGTTCTGGTCAGTTCATGAAAATGGAATCTACAATGTGCCCGGCTTTGTTCACTTAGCATGTTTTCAAGATTCATCCATGTTGTAGCACATATCAGCACTTCCTTTCTTTTTATGGCTAAATGATACTCCATTGTATGGCCAGCACATGGGGGTTTTATCCATCATCAGTTGACAGATATTTGCATTGTCTTCCCTTTTTGGCTATTATGAATAATGCTGCTGTGAACATTCAGGTACATCATGTGTGGACATGTGTCTTCAATTCTCTTATGTATATACCTAGGAGTGGAGTTGCTGGGTCATATGGTAACTCTCTATTTAACTTTTGAGGACCTGCCAGACTGTTTTCCCAAAAGTCAGCACATTCTGCATTCCCCCCAGCCAGGTGGGAGGGTTCCAGTTTCTCCACATCCTCACCAACACGTGTTACTATCTTTCGACTATAGTCCTCCTAGTGGGTGTGAAGTGGCATCTCATTATGGTTTTGACTAGCATTTCCCTAATGACTGATGATGCTGAGCATCTTTTCATGTGCTTATTGGCCATTTGTAATCTTCGGAGAAATGTCTGCTCAAATCTTTTGCCCATTTTTGAGTTATTAGTTATTTTATTGTTGAATTTTAATAGTTTTACTAGACCCTTATCAAATATATGGTTTGCAAATGTTTTCTCCTATTCTGTGGGTTGTCTTTTCATTTTCTTGATGGTTTCCTTTGAAGCACAAAAGTTTTTAATTTTGGTGAAGTCCAATTTTTTAATTGCTTGTACTTGTGGTGTCCTATGTAAGAAACCATTGCCTAATCCAAGGTCACAAAGATTTACCCCTATGTTTTCTTCAGAGACTTGTTTGTTTGTTTTTTTTTTTTTTGAGGAAGATTAGCCCTGAGCTAACATCTGCCGCCAATCCTCCTCTTTTTGCTGAGGAAGATTGGCCCTGAGCTAATATCCATGCCCATCTTCCTCTACTTTATATGTGGGACGCCTACCAGAGCATGGCGTGCCAAGCAGTGCCATGTCTGCACCTGGGATCCGGACCGGTGAACCCCAGGCCGCCGAAGCAGAATGTGTGTACCTAACTGCTGCGCCACTGGGCCAGCCCCGCTTCAGAGAGTTTTTTATAGTTTGCAAATACATAGTTCTATTTATGTAAATATAAAATACGTATATAATTTTATAGGGTAGCTCCTGCATTTAGGTCTTTGATCTATTTTGAGTTCATTTTCATCTATGGTGTGAGGTAAGGGCCAACTTCATTCTTTTGCCTGTGGTTATGCAGTTCTCTCAATCCCCTTGTTGAAGAAACTGCTCTTTCTCCCACCAAATCGTCTTGGCCTCTTTATCCAAAATCAGTTGACCCTTCATGTACAAGTTTAATTCTGAACTCTCAGTTCTGTTCCATTGATCTCTACATCTGCCCTCATGGGAGTACCACACACAGTCTTGATTATTGTGGTTTTGTAGTAAGTTTTGAAATTGGCAAGTGTCAGGCCTCCAAATTTGTCCTTCAAGATTGTTTTGGCTCCCTTGGTCCTTTGCAGCAAGTTCTGAACATAGCCCTCCGAGCGAGTGGTAGCAACCCTATCTCTCTGATATGGGCTGTACATGGTGGAAACAGATAAAGGCATTTGGAGCCAAGTGCGCTCAGTCAGATCGTTCAGGAATAGAGGGGAGGATGTGACGAGTGAGCCAGCTCCTGCTGGGTCTCCATAGCCTCCTGAGGGCCATTTTCACAGATAGTGGGTGCACCTGCAGTATCTTTGGAAGAGGTGCAGCTTCCTGCAATGACCCTTCCTTCCTTCTACCCTCCCTGCCTCTCTCTCTTGCTCCCTCCTTTCTTCCTTCCTTCCTTCCCAAAAATGTTTCTTGAGTGCTGAAAATGTTTCTTTTTGTCAGGCACTAAATGATAGGAGCACAGAAATGAACGAGGCTTAGAAGGTACCTGCTCTCATGGAGCATATATCCTAGTGGGAAGGCCAGATGACAACGTGGTTAAGCTCATCACCAATTGTGTTAGGGAATATAAATGAAAAAGGGTGGACTGTTATGATTAAGAATATCAGGGAAATGCTCTCAGAACAGATGACCTAAAAGACTGAGGGAGGGAGCCAGGCCAGGGCCGGAGTGGGAACAGGGGCGAGGTTCCAGCCAGAGAGGACTGTGTGTGCAAAGGCCCCTTGCCGGGAAGAACTGAGTGGAGTCAAAAGACTGAAAGGAGACCAGCATGGCGAGAGCGAGGGTGAGGGTGGCCAGCTCACTCAAGGACGTGGAGGTCTCTCGATTTTCTTCTCAGCCCATGTTAACACACAGGAAAGTTCTAATCAGGGTGTGGCATTGGGAAACAGTTAAAGATAATATTTTCTAAGAGTTTTTAATGATATGGGAAGATTCTCACAATGTGCTGTTAACTTTAACAAGCAGAATACATAACTAAATAATTGCTATCTTCGCAATTTGGGTTTAAAAAATCGTGTGGGGGTGAAATACAAAGCCACCAGGAGACCTGCCTGGATGTCAGCAGTGGCTGTCCCTGGGCAGCCAATGGTTTTCATTTCCTTCTTTGTACTTTTCAGTCCTTTCCAAGTTTTCTAGAATTGCCATATGTCAGTTTTATAATCAGAAAGGAAGGTAAATGTCAATGTTAAAATACAGACTCCTGGGCGCACCGTTGGGGTGGAGTGGAGGAGGGGTCTGGGGAGGAGGCAGGCTCCCTGCGTTGGATCCAGGAGCCCTCACTGACCGAACCCGCCTCTCCCCAGTTCGAGGGCTGCTCGAAGGCCTACTCTCGCCTGGAGAACCTGAAGACACACCTGCGGTCCCACACTGGGGAGAAGCCGTACGTGTGTGAGCACGAGGGTTGCAACAAGGCCTTCTCCAACGCCTCAGACCGTGCCAAGCACCAGAACCGCACCCACTCCAACGAGGTACCTTGGCTGGGTGTGCACCAGGCTTGTGCAGGGGCCCTGCTGACACGTGCATGAATGTATCACCCCATGGCTTCTCGACATCTGTAGGCCATTCGGTAGCCAGGTGCCAGGTCCCACTCCCCGCCCCCCCACAACAACTGGCTGTCTGAGCTCAGGACGCATCAGCAGGCCCCTGCCCCTGTGGCCTGGGCAGCTGGCAATGACATGCTCTAGCCACCAGTGCTACCTGGGCCTGGCGTAGCTGTCAGCCCCCCCGCCGATGGGGCACAGAGCAGCCTTTGTCTCCCCAGGGAGCCAGAGCCCCCAGCAGGGCTGAGAGAACCCAGGGAGGGAAGTCGGGCAGGAGCCTGTGCTGTCTGCTGTCCTGGTCCCAACCCAGCCACTCAATTGCTGTCAGTCAGGTAGGCTCAGGAAAGAAGGTTTCTAAAAGCTTACATTTTAGACCCAAAGGGACTTGCCCCAAGGCTTATAAGAAATTAGAGGATTTCCCAAATGTATATGCAGCCCATAGTCTCTACAGACAAGAGCTAGCCTTGGAGAGGTGTACGTATGTGTATTAGCAATTATGTGTATGCACGTGTATGGGTGTGTATCAGCATGTGTATGTATGTGGGTGTGCATGTACATGTGGATGTATCATGTGGGTGTGTGCATGCATCTTTGTGTGTGTGTATGAGTGTGCCTGTACATGTGTATCTGCACATGTGTATGTGTGTATATACTGAGTGTGTGTCAGTGGAAGTGTGTGTCTGCACGTGAGTGTGCACGTAGCTGTGTGAGCATGTGTGTATACGTGTGTGTGCATGTATGTATGTGGGTTTCAGGGTGTGTGTCTGTATGTGGATGTGAGTGTGTGTGTGTTTCAGCTCAGGATGAGGTTCAGAAAGCCTGGGTTTTCTGGGTGACTTTGAGCCCATCTCTTTGCCTCTCTGAACCTGTCTTCAGCAGAGAGTCCTAGCGCTGTCTCACAGCTTTAAGGAGATCATACACTTGCTTCTGATATAAAAATCCCAGCGCCCTCGTTACAGGGGAGGCAGCACAGTGACCACACCAGACTCTGTCCCTCATCCCTCCACAGTGTCTGATCCGTGTCCCCAGATTGTGGCGGGAGTTCCTGGACCACATGCTTACCTTCAGGGGAAGGTGGCAGGCAGGCGGGGCAGGGCTGGGCTCCTGCAGGCCTCGGGGGGAGCGGCTCCATCCAGAGGGCACTGGCTGCAAATAGGTCGAGCACCTCCCCGCTGTGCTGGCCAGGCTCTGCCAGAGCATCGGGCATGGCTGCGAGAGAATGGGCAGTGCCCCCTTCAGAGGCTGTCTTCGTATCCCGTCCATGATGCAGGCCTGCTTCTCTTCCCAGAAACCCTACATTTGCAAGATCCCAGGCTGCACCAAGCGATACACGGACCCCAGCTCTCTCCGGAAGCATGTGAAAACGGTCCACGGCCCAGATGCCCATGTCACCAAGAAGCAACGCAATGACGTGCACCTCCGCGCCCCCCTGCTCAAGGAGAATGGGGACAATGAGGCCAGCACTGAGCCTGGTGGCCAGGGCTCCGAGGAGAGTGCCGAGGCCAGCAGCACCAGCCAGGCTGTGGAGGACTGCATGCACGTCAAGGCCATCAAGACGGAGAGCTCCGGGGTAAGCAGAGCTGGGCAGCAGAGGCCCCATCCACGCCCTCCACCTCCCAGGAGGCCAAGCCCAGCTGGCACGAGGGCCCTCGGGGGCCCAGAGCCCCAACTACAGCTGTGGGCTGCGCCCCGGGCTCCCCCCTCTAAGCACATGATAATGTCTCTCCTCTCCAGCTCAACTTTCCTCCTTTCACCCCCTTGAGCTTCACACAGAACCTGTCTTGTGCCAGGTCCCATTCTGCTGGGCAGGCTGTGGGCGATGGGAATGCCCGCCTCACCTTGTGGTCAGTCTGCAAGGGGGCGGGGGTGGTCCCTGGCATCTGCCTTTCCAACTAGCAGCCGAGTGCCGCAGCCGGCCCCTCCCTCTGTCCTGTCTCTGCGTCCTCGCCCCTCTGGCCTCCACTTCTTTTGTTCTAACCACCTGTTCTTTGTCTCCGCCTCTTTCTCCTGACTGTACCTCCCCTAAGGATAGACGGTACTGAGGTGAGCGGAGAAGCCGGGGTGGTGAGGGCGGGCTGGCCTGTGCGAGGGTGGGTTGGGCTGCCTGGGCGGACACTGACCTGTCAGGCCAGGCCCCTCCTGGGCCCGGGCAGGTCGGTTTGGATAGGTAGACGGCAGGCACTGCAGGTGGGAGCATCGGAGCAGGGAAAGGCTGGCAGCAGGAGCCAAGCCGGCAGGTGCAGGAGTGAGCGGTGGGGTCCAAGCCTGCAGGAGGGACAGGGCTGTGGAGGTGCGAGTTCAGGCTGCAGAGGAGAGAAGGACCGACCTACAGGGGGCCTTGAGCGCCAAGAGGGTGAATGTGGGTGGTGCCACAGGCAGGAGGGAGCACTGCAGCTTCCCCAGGAGAGGTCCTGAATTTGGGGCTTTCAGCCTAGGAATGAGCCCAGGGGTGCCACGTCTGCTCCACCCAATGAGGTGAGCCTCATTTGGGCTCAAACCCCAGGTCACAGTGGAGGTAGCCCAGGTTCTGTGGAGCCCTGCTCTGTACACATGCACCACGGGCTCTCTGCGCGACTCCACCCCGACCCAGAGGGAGGGCTGGTTTGGGGTCATCATTCAGCAGTTCTGCCCTCCTGGGTCATCCTTTCCCTTCCAACAGCCTGTCTCTGGTCTGTTGAGAAGACCCCACATTCGCAGCCTCTCAGCGTTCCCTGCTTCGTCGTGCAGCACATCGCTCTTTTGGGAATGCTTAATTCTCCCATTCATGTCAACTTCATGCGGCTGTGGCAGCCTCCACGGGGCACAGCTTCAGAGTGTCCACATACGAAAAGCTCAACAGGCAGAGCTCTGGCCAGACCCCCGCTGGGGGAGCTTAGGAGCACCGGGAATGAGGGCTGACAGTCACTGGGTGCCTTTTGCGTGCCAGATGCTTTCCATCTCTCCACTAACCCTGTCCCAGAGGCAGTTCAGGTCCCTCTTAGAGTTGGGGAAGCCAAGCTTCAAAGAAGCGATGCTTCGAAAGCACCTCCTCGTGGCAGCTTCCTTCCTGCCCCTGGGTGTGCAAGGATGCGGTGTGTGTGCAGGCATGGGTGTAGGGCCAGGTGGGTTCTTGCACCCTCTGAGGCTGTACCTTCTCACCACGCCCCCTGCAGCTGTGTCAGTCCAGCCCCGGGGCCCAGTCGTCCTGCAGCAGCGAGCCCTCTCCCCTGGGCAGTGCCCCCAACAATGACAGTGGCGTGGAGATGCCGGGGACAGGGCCTGGGAGCCTGGGAGACCTGACAGCTCTGGATGACACGCCCCCAGGGGCCGACGCCTCAGCCCTGGCCACTCCCTCCGCGGGTGGCCTGCAGCTGCGCAAACATATGGCCGCCATGCACCGGTTGGAGCAGCTCAAGAAGGAGAAGCTCAAGTCACTCAAGGACTCCTGCTCATGGGCCGGGCCGGCTCCACATGCCCGGAACACCAAGCTGCCTCCCCTCCCGGGAAGTGGTGAGTTGAGGCCTTGGGCATGTGGGCAGGGGTGAGAGAGAGCCTGGGGCAGCGCCCACCAGGTTCACCTCCAACGAGCACAGTACGTCTCCCTGGATCCCCACAGTAGGACAGATCTCACCAGCCATTGCACAGATAAGGAAATCAAGGCTCGGACGCAAAAGTGCCACCTCAGACCAGTGAGAGCTGAGACTTAGCGCAGGCCTGAGTGGCCCCAAAGCCCATGCTCTTTCAACTACACCATGCTGCGTCCCCATCAGGTGATCTCGCTCACATCATCCTCTTCCTTGGCAGTCATTCAGTCACGTATCAGGCACCTGCCGTGGGCACTGTGGCAAAGGTCCTGGGCAGGACAGCAATATAATCCTGGCCCCTGTGGTTAGAGGAGCCGACAGTAGGAGGCCACCAGAGACACACTCAACCACAGAACAAGAGCTCAGGGTAGAGCTGTGCAGAGGAAGGAGAAAGCACATCAGCTGGGGAAGAGCAGGGAGGACTTCATGGAGGCGGCGGCCCTGTGCTCAGCCTCAGGAGGTGTTGGCCAGGCTTTGAGATGGAAAACGTCTTCAGGAGCATTTCCTGAGTGCTGACTCTGTGCTGGGTACCAGGCACATCTGGGCACTCAGCCATTAGGCTGCCCTCTAGGACCCAATGGCCTGTTGCGGTGGACGCTGAGATGCACCACCCAGCTCTCTCTTGAAGGGAGGGTTTGCTGCCCCAGCTGTTGAGGGAACTGCTGGCCAGTGGCCTTCAACTCTCAGCCTCATACAGAGATGGCCTGGATTGCAGACAGCTGCCTCACCCAAGGTCACCCCTCCCGGGGTGGCCCCCATCCCATGCTGATCCCCACAGGGTGTGAGGCCATTCAAGGCCCAGAGCCCCCTGTGAGATCAGCGGAGGCTGTCGTCAGGCGTGGGTGGGAGCTCACTTCCCCTGGCTGGGCTGCCGCTCTTCCTCCCTTCCTTGAGTGTGGACCTCAGGGGCCCCTATGAGCAGCCTGCTCATAAACTCAGCTCCAGGGAGCCCGACTGGCAACACCCATCCACGGATGGTGAGGGTGCAGGGAGGCTGTGCCCAGGGCCCTTGCTGGGCACCCGGGCCCTCCTCTCAGTAACCCAGCCCTATGGAGAGGTACGTTTTACCTAGAGCTGGAGAAACTGAGGACCCAATGTCATGAGAATTCAGGGCCAGCCGGGCAGTGGTAGAGGTAAGGTGGGGGTCAGGCCTCCTGACTTCCACTTGCCCACCCTTAGCAATAAGGTCCATCCTTTGTTCACTCGCTATTCTTTCCTTCCTTCCCTCCTTTTTTCATTCAGAAATCAGTGGTTGAGTGCGTGCTGTGTGCCAGGCCCCGGCCGAGGGCTCTTAGGGTCAAAGCAGGCAGTGCATCGCCCCCTGTCTCCCGCGCTGACCCCTCTCCTTCCCCGCAGGCTCCATCCTGGAAAACTTTGGCGGCAGCGGCGGGCCGGCGGGGCTGCTGCCCAACCCGCGGCTGTCAGAGCTGTCTGCGAGCGAGGTGACTATGCTGAGCCACCTGCAGGAGCGCCGCGACAGCTCCACCAGCACCGTCAGCTCGGCCTACACGGTGAGCCGCCGCTCCTCCGGCATCTCCCCCTATTTCTCCAGCCGCCGCTCCAGTGAGGCCTCGCCCCTGGGCGCCGGCCGCGCCCACCACGCCAGCTCGGCCGACTCCTACGACCCCATCTCCACCGACGCGTCGCGGCGCTCGAGCGAGGCCAGCCAGTGTAGCGGCGGCGGCGCGGGGCTGCTGCAACTCACGCCGGCGCAGCAGTACAGCCTGAGAGCCAAGTATGCGGCGGCCACCGGCGGGCCGCCCCCAACGCCGCTGCCCGGCCTCGAGCACGCAAGCCTGCGGACCCGCCTGGCGCTGCTGGACGCTCCCGAGCGCACGCTCCAGGCCCCCGGGCCGCGCCTGCTGGGACCGCGGCGGGGCAGCGACGGGCCGGCATACGGCCCCGCGGGACCCGCGCCCACCTTCCCGCACGAGGCCCCGGGCGGCGGCGCACGGCGGGCCAGCGACCCGGGGCGGCGGCCCGAGGCACTGGCGCCCCCGCGGGTGCAGCGCTTCCACAGCGCACACAGCGTGCACCCGGGCCCACCGCCCTGCGCCGAGCGCCGCGGCCTCCGCCTGCAGGGCCACGCGGGCGCCGACAGCAGCCTGGCCTGCGGCGCCTACTCGCCCCGGCCGCCCAGCATCAGCGAGAACGTGGTGCTAGAGGCCATGGCGGCGGGGGCCGACGGCGCAGGGCCGGAGGCCAGCCTCGTGCTGCCCGAGGACGACCTGGTGCTGCCAGACGACGTGGTACAGTACATCAAGGCTCGTGCCGGCGGCACCCTGGAGGAGAGCACCCAGCAAGTCTATGCCCCACAAAGCACCTGCTTCTCCGAGAACCCCAGACTGCCCAGCCCCGGGCTGCATGGCCAGCGCAGGATGGTGGCTGCCGACTCTAACGTGGGCCCCTCAGCACCCGTACTGGGAGGCTGCCAGCTGGGCTATGGGGCCCCCTCCAGACTGAACAAAAACAGCATGCCGGTGCAGTGGAACGAGGTGAGCTCCGGCACCATGGACACCCTGGCCAGCCAGGTGAAGCCGCCCCCCTTTCCACAGGGCAACCTGGCGGTGGTGCAGCAGAAGCCAGCCTTCAGCCAGTATCCAGGCTTCAGTCCACAAAGCCTGCAGCCGAGCCCTGGGGGCCTGGACAGCACACAGCCACACCTTCAGCCCTGCAGTGCAGCTCCCCCTACCACCAGGGTAAATTATATGCAGCAACTGAGGCAGCCAGGGACAGGTGGCCCGTGTCCCAGCATGACCACCACTGTGAGCCCCCACACCAGCTACAGCCAAGCCCACCCGCAGCTGAGCCCCAGTACCATGGGTGGGGCCCTGGACCAGTTCCCCTCATCCTGCAGCAACATGGCAGCCAAGCCAGGCCACCTGGGGCTTCCCCAGCAGATGGAAGTTGCTCCCGACCCCGCTATGATGGGCAACAGCCGCAGGGAACTTGGGGTCCCCAATTCCACTCTGGCTGGGATGCCACCGCCTCACCCAGCCCAGAGCTACCCACAGCAGAGCCATCACCTGGCAGCCGCCATCAGCCAGGAGGGCTGCAGCCAGGGCCCCAGCCTTCTGCCTTCCCACCAGCCTGGCTTCATGGAGCCCCAGCAGGGCACGATGGGGCTGGCTGCATCAAGCTTTGGCCTAGTGCAACCGCGACCACCCCCTGAGCCCAACCCTGCTGGCCGCCACCGTGGGGTGCGTGCTGGGCAGCAGCTGGCCTATGCCCAGGCCACTGGCCACGCCATGGCTGCCATATCGGCCAACCAGGAGATGGCAGAGTCTGTGCCCAAAGGAGTTATGGGCACCATGGTGTCCTTGCCTCCTCAGCCGCCCCCACAGGACACGGGCAGGGCCCAGGACCACAGCATGCTGTACTATTATGGCCAGATCCACATGTATGAACAGAATGGAGGCCTGGAGAACCACGTAGGCTGCCCGGCCATGAGGCCCCAGCCACCTCAGCCACAGGCCTGCCCGGAGAGCGTCCCGCCCCAGTCCTTGCCCTCACCAGGGGTCAACCAGGTGTCCAGCACCGTGGACTCCCAGCTACTGGAGGCCCCCCAGATTGATTTTGATGCCATCATGGATGATGGCGATCACTCAAGCTTGCTCTCGGGTGCCCTGAGCCCCAGCCTCCTCCACAGCCTCTCCCAGAGCTCCTCCCGTCTCACCACCCCCCGGAACTCCCTGACTCTGCCCTCCATCCCCACGGGCATCAGCAACATGGCCGTCGGGGACATGAGCTCCATGCTCACCAGCCTGGCCGAGGAGAGCAAGTTCCTGAACATGATGACCTAGGGCCCCAGCCTCTGGTGCTGAGCGGACCCGGAGGAACCATCCCTTCCCCGAGCACAGGGCTTTTGTTCATTTCGTCTTTTTCCAAAAAAGTATTAAATAGGTCTGAGGGGGTTTGCCAATGGCTGGTTCAGACCACAAATGCTTTAAGGGTGGGTTTATGTGCATCCTGTCTGGTCTTCCTTTGGATTATTTTTCGGGGAACACTGAAAAAAATCTCGACAGGAAAGGCAAGGCAGGAATGAAAACTTCATTTACACAGTGCTTCCCAGCCTTGGTGTTTATAGGACCACTCTGTTCTGGCTGCTTTGCCTCTGTCATTTGGCTAATGAGGGATTACATTGGCCAAGGGCTTTACAAGTACACAAGGAAAGAGGGTAGAGGAACCACATTTGGGTTTGAATCTGAAAGCCATACTGGATATTCTCATCTGGGAAGAGGAGCTTCTCATTCCAGTACCTGCAAGGACAAGAAATCCCTGGCCCACCAGAACTCTTCACTGCAGCTTAATTCTTGAGGCCTCGAACGTCTCTTGCCACAGAGGAAAAAGAGATTTTATGTGGATGGTTCAGAAGCACATCCTGATTCCAAGGTTGGTAGAGCTGGCGTCTCTACTCTGCAAAGCTGAGTTTGCAACTGGCAAACTGTCCAAGTGTATGTGGATGAGTAAAGTATGGAACTATTGCCAGAAAAAGGAAAGAAAAAACTGTAATACTCGGGGCCAGCCCAGAACTGCCCTGGCCTCTCCAGACCGTGTTTACTGTGTCCGTGCATGTAGAATGTAGCCCTTCCCGAAAACACTTACTTCTAAATACCTCGGGGCTGCTGGAGCTGCTGCGGGTTAGGGATGGACCGAGATGAGCCAAAGCATGGGATGGGGACTCAGGAAAGAGAGTGCACCCGGGGCCCCCCCTGAGGCCGCCCTGAGGTCTCCCAGTAGGAGGAGGAAGTCGCCTGTTTACCCAGTCCTGTTTCTCCACTGCACTATCCACCTACCGTGGAAAGCCCCAGGGCTCAACGGCAGCCTCTGCTCGGGCTCCTCCGGGCCCTGCTGTCATCTCACCGGCAGCCCAGTGGTCTGTGCCAGGCCACAACGTGCAGTCGTGGTATCGTCTGCACACCATTCCTCGGCCCTCCTGTGCATTTCATGGAGAACGATGACATGCATGGTGGTGTGGGTGGGGGTGGGAGGGTGAGGGGGTCGATTCTTGGGACTCTGCTGGATCAGCACTGAATTTTCCTGTTCAGCGTGACCAAGCCTCACCTGGAAATGGCATTTGGAACTGGCATCAGAAGGCATCGTTCCTGAACGTGCTGTTGGGTGAATTGATGCATCTTCCCCACCACACACGCATACACACACACTTTTCCGTGCCGAATTTGGGGCAGCCTCACCGAAACCAACTGCACCACTATGAGCTTGATTCTGACTATGACCCTGGCTTCAACCAGGTCAGGGCCCACGCCTCCCCTGGGCCCTCTGCCTCTCAGAACGTCAAACTCATTGTTATGGTCCAAAGACGAGGCCAACTCCAGTAACAGCCCTGGGCCCCTCCAGGGGTCCCGGCTCTGCAGGGCGCTCATTCATCCCTGACCGAGGATGCCTATGGCCGTTCCCAGCCTGTATATAGTCTGTACAGAAGACATCAGCCCTGAAAATACTGTGGGTGAACCATCCAGCCAAATTTATATTCCAGACATTTTTAGCTTTTTTTACATGCTATGAATTGAGATGACATGCTCAACTTGTAAATAAGTCTTTTTGTACATTAAAAAAGTAATTTTTTCATAATTTATTTGGTCTGTCTACTTCTTCCTTGACAGCAGTTAATGAGAACCTGAGCAGTAAATTTGGTGCATTTGAACAGAAATTAGGCTGTATTTTTTCTCAACCGTGTCAAAATTGACTGTCCCGCCTTCACCAAGAAATGTTTAATGCTGAGGCATTTACTGGCTGTTTGTTGTCTCTCTGTGCTGGGGGCGGGCACAGTTTGACGTTCACAGTGAATGTCCGGCTGTTCTTTGCTGAGCTGGTCTGAGCATCTCATTGATTTGCTGAGAATGATGCATACCAAATCCAGGCGGCGGCCCAAGCATTCCTTGTGCCGAGTCCGCCTGGACAGGCAATCTGGTGAGCACATCTGAGTCAGGATGGGGTTGGGAGAAGACGGGCAGACCCCTGTGCTCTAATGCAGGCAAAAGGAGAGAGTCAGCGCCAGCAGGTGGAGCCCCAGAATACCCAGCAGCCGGCCTTGGGCAGACGGCCCATGGGGAGCAGCCTTGAGCAGGGGCTCAGCCCTAGGAGGCAGCCCTGGCAGCTGCATAGGGAGGGCTCGGGTCTAGTGGGCCAGCAGTTGGCCACTGGCAGAGATTGGGCCCCTGCAGTCAACCTCAGGGGGGTATGTGAATAGGGCATGAGGCCTGGGACAAATTCTGGAACTGAGACAGGAAAACAGCGGAGCGGGGGAGCAGGGCCGGGGGGGGGGGGGGGGGGGGGGGGTGCGGGGGGGGGGGGGTGTGTGCCAGGACTGAGTTGGAGGGCATAGAAGTCACCTTCTCTAGGGCCAGGCATGCTCAACATCTGAAATCCCAGCCTGGGGCCCTCTCTCCTCTCCATGCGAAAGACCTTGACACCCACCTCCAAACCCACATGGAGGACATTCAAACTCAAAGCTAATTGTCACTGAAAGGGTGTTCTGGAGCCACCTTACTCCTTTCAGACCTTAAGACACAGGGCATTGCAATCCAGGGTGCATCCTTGATTTCATCTTTACTCTGAGGCTGTGTTTCCCTGGCACAGCCCCGGGTTTGGTCTTTGTGCCCCAGGCCAAATCTTAATTTGAAGATCTTTCAGTGGTTGGAGGGACTGGAAATGAGAAATCATTTCATTTTCTGGATCCTGCATGTAAACCGGTTGGTTCCTTCCTGAACTCCTCTCTTCCTTGTGGTACCTTATCATTTACAGCACAAGGAAGCCCGTGTTTACAATATTCTGCCTGGAAACTGGCCTGCCCAATTCCACAGATTCTTAGGTACATCTTCTCCCTCCCAAACTACCATAGGCAATAATTTTACCAAGTATTTCTTCACCACATAGCACGGGTCACCTTTTCTCTTGCCCTGTTTCAACCTCTTGTAAATCTCCTCAGTGCCCAGTTCCAAACCTATGCTACATGTGTTAGGCCTTTATTAGGGCAGCCTCCCATCCCAGGTACCGTTTTCTGAATAAGTTAACTATAGCCCAATAATACCGTCTAATAACAACCGCAAGAGCCCAGAAGCATACAACAATTAACATTTGTTTAGCTCAGGAGTCTACGAGTCAGCTGAGGGGGGGGCCTGCCGGGCTGGGCATGCTGAGGCAGCTCAGTTCTGCTCTGCGCCTCCTCCCTTGGGACCAGAGCATTGCTTGGACATCTAAGGGTGAAGGTGCAAGCACAGAAGGCCAAGCAAAAACACAGGAGGCCTCTTAAGGCCTAGGCTTGGAAGAGGAAGCAAGTCACGTGACTGCGCCCCAGCTCAACGGCAGAGAGAAGTGCACTGCTCCTATGCAATTATAAGATATAATTCTATCTGAACAGTAATCCAGCCAACCACATCCTATAACCCAGCTTTGATCATAATAAGACTGACATTGTAGCCTCTGTCTCCTAAGTCTGTATCCTAGTTGGTTCTAAACCCAAAAGGGGAAGACAGCGGGGTCACTAGTTGGTACCCCATAACCAGTGATATGCCAAAGCCCGCTCCTGAGCCTATTACGTGCATCTCTTCCCAGCTCTGCATTCAGAGACTTCACTTTGATAACTCGACATCTCCCCTTTTGGGGGATTTACATCATGGAAGTCAGCAAATACTACAAATAGGGCTTCTCCCTTCTCACCTGCAGAGAGCTGGTTGCTAAGCATTTGCCAGTATTCCTAATAACATACTAAAATACTGTGAGTTGCCAATAGCCTGATATGCCCAGAGGTCTTTTCCGAGTTTATATGTCTGCAAAACCCATTTTGTGGAGACCTTGTGAGTCCAGAGTGCCCTGGGCTTGGCTACCTCATCATCTAATTTAGTGGCTTTCAAACTTTAAAAGCCATGCAATCTTTTGTTCGCACGAAATTGGCTCTATAAGCCAATTTTAAGGACACAATTAAAAGTGGAGCTCATCTGGCTGCATTTGGGAGCAGGAGACCCAGAGCCACACACATTACACATTCCACTCCCCGATCCGCCCTGTAGCTGCCCAGAAGCAGCACAGACAGGCGTCTCCAGCATGGAGTCTGAAAACCAGGTATCTTGCTCAACACCAAAAGAACTGAGGCCCAGAAAAGTTGTGAGCAAGTTTTGAAAGAACTAGAGCCTCTCTTCCTGGAATCCCAGAAGTCAGCGGGCTCCCAGCACGCTGAAAAACACAGGCACAGCCCGTCTTCCTGTTCAACCCTTTCCTTCTCTCCGCCCCGGGAGGCTGAGTTCTTGGAGGGTAGGAGCTATGCCTGATCTACCTGGTCTCTGTGTCTAGCACGTGGGATCCATCGCAGTTTTCTTTAGTTCTGCTCAGTCTTTTCCAAATAGAGTGGTTCTAGAAGGCTTCCTGGAGGAGGGGGAGCTGAACAAAACCGTGAGAGACGGGCAAAAATTGGATCTTGTAAGTGGCCCTTTCAGAATGTGTCTGAATGTGAGGCCGCGTCCAAAGGTGTCTACAAAGAACTCTGAGCACAGATGAAGCTGCAGGAGCTTTGAGGCTGCCCCTAGAGGTAGTGGGTTTGGTTTGGTTTGGTTTTTACTAGATGGAAAGAGAGAGAGAAGAAGGGAGGAGGAAGAGGAAGGCTGTGATCTGACAGGCTGGGGGCTGAGCAGAGACCAAGGGCCTTGGGGCAGAGCATCATGGTAGAACCAATAGCTGCCTTGTCACTGGGAGCTACAGGTCTCGGAGGGGCCCTTCCAGAATACACTCCCCTGGCCCACCTTGGGTCCCAGAAACTTAGCAGTAAAGAGTGTTTCCTTTGGGGACAAGCTTTGAAGGCTGCTGAAAAAGATGCTAGTGGTATCCAGGACTTTCCAACTTGATGAATGCATGAATGAGCCCACGGTAACATTGTAAGCCAGCATCAATTTTTTCCTGAAACACCTGGAACTTCCTGCCACTTGATGGGCGTGGACGGCCCACCTATGTGGTTGCACACTGGCTTTCTTCCATGCAGGGGACCCTCATTTGCTAATTCAATTCCAGAAACATTCTCTGAACTCAGAGGTCTTCTGAAGTTCCCTGAAAGGTGATCGGTCTTCGACTTCTTCTTAATCTCCCTTTCCTTCCTCTTCCCCGCCTCCTCCCCTCCCCCCCTTGCCCCTCCTTCTTCCCCTCCTCCTCTCTCCCTCTCCTCTCTCTCTCTCTCAGTGCACATGACAAAGAGCAAGTGGGTGAGCCCAGCATGTGACTGAGACACCACAGCACAGACTGATGTGTGCAATAATGTCATGCACAGGAAGGAGTGGTCAGCTTATAGCAGGGGACAGGGAGGGAACATGTAAAATCAGCATAGCTCAAATAGGCAGTAAGACTTGATTCAGATTTTGAAGATGATAGGAGGTTGTCTGAGAGGATTGGAGATTTCTCATCAGAAACCGTGGAGGCCAGAAGTAAGTGAAATATTTTTAAAATACTGAAAGAAAAAAACCTGTCGACCCAGAGCTCCGGATCCATGAAAACATCTTTTAGGGATGAACGTAAAATAGACACTCTCAGGTGAAGGAAAATGAAAAGAATTCATTGCCAGCAGATCTGCTCTAAAGGCAGAAAGGAAATGACCCCAGAAGAAGACTGAGGGCATCAGGCAGGAGGAGGAGCTGCAGAAATGGTGAGTTTGTGGGTAAATAGAGTCGACGACTCTTCCTCGAGTTCACTAAGAGATGTTTAACAGTTGAACGCAGAAAGTATGACGTTGTCTGATGGGGCTTTTGATGTATAGAGATGTCAGAAGGCAGAAGTGCCCTGAAGGAGGGGATGGGTAAGGGGCCTGCAAGGGGTGAGACCACAGCATCCTCTTGAAGTGGTGAAGTGTGGAGTCTGAGTAGACTGAGAAAGTCCAGCATGTCCACGGTCGCTCCGAGTGCAGTCAGTAAACAGACTATACCGAGGATGCAAGCAAAGATATCATCGAGAGGCTGAAATGGAACACCACAAAGAATGTTCAAATGGCCCAAAGAAAGGCAGGAAAGGGAAAACAAGAACAAAAAAACAGAGAATGCAGTGGCAGAACTAAGTCCAAACATATCGATAATTATATAAAATGAAAGTGATCTAAAAGCACCAGTTGAAAGACGGGAAATAAAGCTGGAGCACTCAACTTGATTTAAAGACTTATCATAAAGCTGCCATATCAAGATGGCGTGGTGGTGGTGACAGCAGAGGCACGGATCAATGGAACAGAACAGAGCAGGGGTTGGTCTATTTTTGTGTGACCCGTGAGCTAAGAATAGTTTTCACATTTTTAAAGAGTTTAAAAAAGGAGGGGAGAGAGGCTGACCCTGTGGCATAGTGGTTAAGTCCGGCTCACTCTGCTTCAGTGGCCTGGGTTCGCAGGTTCGGATCCTGGGCACAGACCTACACTACTAGTCAAGCCATGTTGTGGTGGCAAACCACCTACAAAGTAGAGGAAGATTGGCACAGATATTAGTTTAGGGCGAATCTTCATCACCAAACAAACAAAAAAAAGAGGAAGATTGGCAACAGATGTTAGCTCAGAGCAAATCTTCCTTACCAAAGGAAAAACAAAAGGGATGTGAGACAGAGACTATATGGTCCATAAATCCTAAAATATTTACTCTTTTGCCCTTCACTGAAAATATTTGACAATCCCTGGAATAGAAAGTTCAGAAATAGACCCACATAAACATGACCAACTAATTTTTTTTTTTTTTTTTTGGTGAGGAAGATTCACCCCATGCCAACATCTGTTGTCAATCTTCCTCTTTTTGTATGTGAGCCAACACAACAGCATGGCTACTGACAGACAAGTGGTGTAGGTCTGCACCCAGGAACCAAACTTGGGCCACCGAAGTGGAGGCCACTGAACTCAACCACTAGGCCACTGTGGTTGGCCCATGACCAACTGATTTTAGACAAAGATGCAAAGGCAATTCCATGAGGAAAGGGTAGTCTTGTCACCAACGATGCTGGAACAACTGGATGTCAATAGGCAACAATGAACTTCCACTAAATGTTATACAAAAATTACCTCAAAATGGATCATAGATCTAATATAAAATATAAAACCACAAAACTTTTAGATGAAGGCATAGAAAACCATTCTGACCTGAGCTTAGGCAAAACGTTCTTATGCATGACCTCAAAAACATGACCCACAAAAAGAAAAAACTGAGAAAGTGGACTTCATCAAAATGAAAAATGTGTTCTCTCTGAAAGACGCTATTAAGAGAATGAAAAGACAAGCCACAGACCGGGATAAAATTTTTTTCATTGCATATCCAACAAAGGACTTGTATCCAGAACATACAAAGCACTCTCAAAACTCAATAGCAAGAAAACAAACTGTCCAATTTAAAAATGGGCAAAAGACTTGAACAGATGCTTCGCTAAAGGATGGATGGGTGCATAAGCGTATGAAAAGATATTCAACATCATTAGCCATTAGGGCAATACAAATTCATGCACAACTAAATATGACCACACAACTATTAGAATGGCCAAAATTTGAAAATACCAAGTGCTGACAAAAGCTTGGTGTAAATGGAACTCATGCACTGCTGGTGGGAATGCAAAATGGTACAGCCTCTCTGAAAATAGAGTTACCACATGACCCGGTGGTCTCTCTGTGGGGTATTTACCCTAGAGAAATGAAAACTTATGTTCACCCAAAACCCTATACTCGTATATTTACAGAAGCTCCATTCATATTCATCAAGAACTGGAAACACCCCAAATATCCATAAGCAAATGAATGGATAACCAGATTGTGGTACATCCGTGCAATGGAATTACTCAGCAGTAAGAAGGTAAGAACCACTGATCCATGCAACGACCCCAGCGAATCTCAAGGACATTGTGCTGAGTCTCCAAAGGTTACGTAATGAGCGAGTCCTTTTATATGCACCCTTGAAAGAGCGAAGCTGTCGTGATGGAGAACAGACTGGTGGTTGTCAGGAGCTGGGGTGAGGGAACAGTATCATGAAGAGGAAGCATAGGGAGGGGGTTTTTGGAATGAGGAGCTCATTTGATTGTGGTGTGATCACACAGGGATATACAGGTGTTAAAATTCATGAAACTATATACCGGAAAGAAAAGGAGGGAAGGAGAGAGAGAGATTGAGAAAGAGAGAAAGAAAGGGAAGAAGGGAGTGAGGGAGGGAGGAAGGAGGGAAAGAAAGAAGGAAGGGAGGAAGGGAGGAAGAAAGGGAGGAAGGAAGGGAGGGAGGAAGGAAGGGAGGAAGGAAGGAAGGTAGGAAGGAAGGAAGGTTGGTTCATTCTTGAAAAAGCTGGGGACTATTACTTTACATTCCATTCCCAGGTTAGAGATGAAGGGGCTGGTTACACTGAAGCGAGAGGCCAGCTAGGAGTCTATGGTCTTGGAGATGGAATAGGGAAAGTGGGACAGACCCAGGGAGGGAACGGGGTGTAAGTGAGAGGCCCACTCTCAAAGAGCTTGTGGGGGAGATCTATCCATTTGAGGGAACCAGTGCACAAACAAATAATGACCAAGACAAAGATTCTGGCAGCCCACTGGGGGCCCGACAGGTGCTGCAGACGTTAAGTGCCCTGAGACCCTCCGGGGCTGGGAGACGCCCACATCCGTCCTTGCAGGGTTGGATGAAGGCCAGTCCCTTCCCTCTGTGGAATGAACCGACACCTCTCCCGTCTCCACAGACTTCCAGCCGCAACGATCCACGTGTTGCTCAACAGTCTGGCCTGTTCTTGGCGGCATGCTCAGAGCACATGGGCAGAGATTGTTCCCAAGACCCCAGCCCCAAGCCGGGCTCCAAACCTCCCAGCCGCTCTGCGCAGCCTCGGTGTCTGGGCTGTTGGTGTTTGCAGTGCCCACAGCTGCCGTCCAGCAATGAGATCTTAGGTCCTCTAGTCAGCAGCTCGACTGAAAGACCTGCTAAGATTCCTTAGTTCCTCACTGCCCACCTGTGCCGCTTTCCCTTGTGACAACACCCTGATTTTGTTGGGTCGACAGTGTGCCTACTGAATGCTCACCCGGCGGCCCCTCTCTCCCTGCTCAGAGTGTCCTGTGACTCGCCTCGTGTGGGCCTCCTTCCAGACCAGGAACTGGCCTTCCACTTTGCATCTGCTCTTCTCCATACAGTGGAGATAAATCTTCGCAGCCCGCCTGCGGGAAGGAATAAGAGGCCAGGACCCCGATTTCTTCACCTATTAGATAGGTTTGCTACATTACCCACCTCAAAAATTGTTTGAGGATTGAATGAGACCAAATGTGTAAAACCCCTGACCCTTAGCAGGGGTTCAACAGCCTCACCTCCTTCTCCACGCCCCCGAGATGTCACCATCACGGAAACTGTCCTTTGACTACTCAGCTCTAAGCACAAGCACCCTTGCAAACAGTTACTCTCAGTCCCACCTTTGCAAGAACTCATTTAATCAGCTACTCCGTCCTGAGACTCAGTCTGAGGGGTGCTTATGAGGGTGGTAGCTTTGATGTATCCACGTGGCTAGGCTTAACTGCACTTCCCAGAATTCCCTCTCCTGGGGGTCTATGGTTAGGGTGGGTCACAAGAGAGACTTGTGTGGGAGATCCAGGGGTGGGAGCGGAGGGAAGCAGCAGGCATTTGGTGGCACAGACACATTGGCAGTGACCTGTTGACTCACCCAGGTGTTGTGGGGTGGCGAGCTGGGCTGCAGCCACTCACCTCGCCGATCCTGCTTCCGCCTCCCCCACTCCTGGGCCGAGCGTGTGAGTTAGTCTCGTGATGAGGGGTCCTGGCTTCTGGAAGACACTCAGACCACCAGGGAAGAGGCCACAAGAACTGACGTGGGTTTTGTCCTCATGGGCTCCAGCTTGTCCTTGCTCTCCCCGCTTTACATCCATCTTCCCTTCCTGACCACTGGCCCTGTGGGCTTCAAGCTCCAGCGTCAGACATGGGACAAGGGCCTTACAGAGCCAGCTTGACCAGCCCCCACAGTCACATAGGCCAGATCCCTGTAACAGATCCGCTTTTCTCTCTGTCTGTCTGTCTGTGTCTGTCTATCCACCTATCTGTCTATCTCCATATCTCTCTCTCTATACATCTATATCTACTTATTTATATCTATCATCTATTTCAATATATCTCTTTTTATAGATATCTATGCCTACTTAATTATACCCGTCTCTATCATCTATCATCTCCATATCTATCTATCTATCTATATATCTACTTATCTATATCTATCTATCATCTATCTTTATCTATATCCATAAGTCTCTCTATATATCTCTATCTTTTTCTATATCTACTTATGTCTATCTATCTATCTACCTTTATCTATCTCCATATATATCTCTCTACATATCTATATTTACTTTTATCTCTCTCCCCCCCATCTATCTATCTATCTATATATATCATCTATCTATCTATCATCTTTCTCTCTCTCTCTCCATCATTTCTCACAGTGGTTCTGCATCTCTGGTTGGGCCTTGACTGATACGTGACATGTGGAGAGCAGACAGCTCTGCAGGTCTAGCACGGCTTTCAAGAGTCAGCCTGGGGATGTGCCATACCTGCTGTGGACAGGGGACAATCATAATCGTGTTAACTCTGTCACAGACACGTACCGGCACATCACATTTCTTGGAGCAAGTTATCTATCTATTGCTACAAAATGCTGGGAGCAAACCATCCCCAAACTCACAGGCTTAAAACAATGGTCACTTGTTCTCCCTGATGAACAGGCGGGCCGGGGATTGGCTGGTCTGTGCCAAGCTTGGCTAGGTGAGCCTGCTCCTTATGTAGGGGCCCAGGCTGCAGGGGCAGGGTGACCCAGGGGAGACTCTTCTCGTGGCAATGGCAGAAGCTCAAGAAGACGAACAGGAACTTGCAAGGTCTCTTAAGGCCTAGACTCGGAATTGGCACACTGTCACTTCCATCCCGTGCCATGGGCCACAGCAAGTCACGTGGCCAGACCCCAAGTCAAAGGGGCAAGGAAGTTCACTCTGTCCACAGGGAGGCCACGGCCAGTGCACCAGTGCTGGGCAAGGTGAAGAATTGGGGCCAGTGCTTCTATCTGCCACACACGGTGTCCACTCTGTGACAGGCACTTTGTAGGCAGTTTACATTCGCTGAATCCTGTAATTCTCACGACAACCCTACAAGACAGGTTTACCATCCTCTCTAGTTAAGTTAAATAACTCATCCAAGTGTACACTGGCACTAGGTGGCAGATCGGGATTCAAACTCAGTCTACCTCCAGTGGCCTCACTTCACCGTGATGACACAGTGGTGAACAAAATGGGGCTCACAGACACGTGGAGGAAATCGGCACAAATCAAACGGCTGCACAAGCGAAAGGACAAGTGCGGGTCTCAGGGTCGTGAAGGAGGGGCTCATGGTTCTGTGAAGATTTGACCAAATCAGAGAGGTCAGGGAAGACTTCTCTGAGAAAGCAGTGACAGCCTTCTTCTGAGGGATGACTTGCAAAAAGGGTGGTGAGAGATATTCTACGCAAGGGAAGAGCATGTGTAAAGGCCCTGAGGTAGGAATGGGGTAGTGTGGGACAGAGAGTAACAAAGAAAGCTGGCGTGGCTGGTGAGGGCACACTGTGAGGGGCCTGAAGGAATGAGGCCAACAGTGCAAGACCTTGTAGGCCAGGGCGAAACTTTACCTCTCTCCGAAGAGCATCAGAAAGCATCAGAGAGATCTTTGCAAGGAAATGACATGATGAAACTTGCATGTTGGAAACCTTGTCTAGCTGCAGGATGGAGAAGGGCTTGGCAGGATATTCAAGGGATATACAGGAGCCCAGGGACCAACCACTGGAGGCGACTAGGGAGGAGGGTGGTGGAAGTGGACTGTGACGACAGGTGGATTCAGGAGCACTTAGGTGAAACCTCTAGGACTTGGTGAAGGGTTCCTCATGAAGAGTAAGAGCAGGAGGTGTTAGGAAGCAGTCCCGGGTTCTGACTCTCCTGCCCTGAGGTGGGGAGGGTTGGGTGAGGGCCAGTGGGACCAGCTGGGGACAGTGTGGGGCAGGGCGGGATGGGGCATTGTAAGTTCAGATTTGCACATGTGGAGTTTTCTGTGTCTTTGACATATCCAAGAAGAGATGACCGAGAGGTGTTGGGGTTTATGGGTCTGGGGCTCGGAGGAGAGCCGGGGCCGTGATGCCAGCTGCGTGTAGGAAGTCACGGGAGCCGTGGACAAGATCCCCAGGGGTGCAGAGAAAAGAGCCTCAGAGAGAAGAGGGCCTGGAAAGGAAGCTTGAGGAATCCCAGCAATCAAGGGCCGGAACCAGGAGGGTGAGGCTGTCAGGGAGTCTAGAAGGAATGGCAAGAGACAGAGGAGAAGGGGCAGAGCAGGGGAGTGCCCCAGAACCCAGGAAGGGAGCTTTTCCAAGAGGGGTGGCAATGGCGGCGAATGCTCCTGACACCCCTAGGCTGGGCCGCCCCGCAGTCGCCCTCGACCCTTGCCTTCCTCTCACATCCCACACCCAACCAGTCAGGAAATCCTTTTGCTCTAATTTCAGAGAATGTCCAGAATCTGTTCACTTTTCACCACAACTGCCCGGGGCCTCTGTGGTGTGCTGGAGCCTGCAAGTACCAGCTCACGAGAAATTGGCCAGCCGGCTGTTAGACCATTGATAGTTTGACTCTGCCGTGGTAGGAGCGTTTCCACCGTGTAATGCTCGGATCAGGGCTTTCTTTGCTCCCTCCGGGAGAGCTGGTTTACCAGCACTCTGCTCCATGCTGGATCCCCATCTTATCCCAAGCATCCTGACTGGTCCACCTGCCCCACCCTCGTCTCCTACAACTTATTCTCATTCTCCGCTTGGACCCTCTTTCAGATCATGTCCCTTCTCTGTTTAGCACTGACCCTGTGCCCCCATCCCACCCAGCCCGAGTCCTGTGGCCCACAAGGCTCTCTCAGCCCTGGTTGTCTTTCCTACCCCTATCCCTCCACTTCATCCGCCCTGACCTCCTTGCTGTCCCACATATACTCCAGGCACACTCTGCCTCGAACCCTTTGCACTGGCTGTTCCCACTACCTGGAATACTCTTCCTCAGATACTATACATCCCTGTTGGAACTAGAGGGAAGGAAACAGGGGGTAGCGGAGGGAGGTGGCCTTGTAGGGTTGGCACTGTGAAGAACTTCCATCGTTGCCCTTGACACAGAAGTTGAGGTGGTCTGCTAGGAGAAGGGGGACCAGAGGCTCAAGAGAAGTGAAGGGGTTTGGGATAGTTGGTCACGGGGGAGTGAGCTGGCCCTGAGGACCCTCTGAGGGTGATCACCAATTGGTGGGGGAACCGTCTGCCCCCTGGGGCTCTTGTTCCAGCAGGGCTGAGCTGTCCGGGGTCTGGAGAGAGACAGCTGAGCTGGAGTCGCCCACACTGGCAGACCTGGCTGAGGGCTGACGATGGGGTGAAGGGGCCCGGGGTTTGTGGCAGCAGCGAGCCTTATGGAAACGAGCCCCACTACACATTTCAGATTCCAGTGCCAGGTTGGGATCTGGGGAGAGAGCATCTTTCAGGGAGCTGCCTCTCCCCGTGAAAGAAATTGCTCTGGGGCGGGGGAGGAATTACGTCTAACTGTAATGCTTTACAAGGTGGCAGGGAGGCGGGGACCCATTAGGCCTGCTGCCATCGTCCCTGCAGTGCGGCCAGCTGCTGGAGCGAGAGGTAATTCCCCTGTGCCCTTTATTGGCTCTGTTCAGTGGGAGTGACACCGGGCCCTGCTTTACGAGCTGGCAGCACGGCTTCTACGAGCAGACCGGCTGTCAATAAGGGCTGTGTTTTATATTACGGGCGGGACGATTTATGGGCTGCCCCAGCACTCGGCAGACAGCCAGCCATTTGGCCAGGGAAGAAAATGACCTAACACTTAAGAAATTTGGAAGTCAGAAAACTACATATGTGTGTGTGCGTGCATATGTAAGTATGTGTGTGTGTATGGTACACCACACAAGCACATGTGTAGCGATGTCTGTGGCCACTCAGCTTCATCTGCCTGACTTACCAGCTATCGGAAGACAGGAACAGCTCTGTTACATATGTTGGCTATAAAAATGAAATGAAATAAAATGACTCATTTCCTGCTGGATATGGCCTTTGCATCACACACTGACAATGGGGTTTTTGGGAGAGAGGCAGGTGACCAGAGGCTGATTGGTTCCTGCCAAATCAAGCTGGATTCCTTTCTCCCTAGGTATGTCTAGCTTCCAGCAGAGCACATGATAAAGTCTCCCATGAGACTATTTGCCATATTTGACTGAAATATCTTTTAAGGTCTATCTTCTCACTAGGCTGTGAGCTCCCAGGTCCCGGGAAGCGGGCCATGTCTCGTTTGACTTTGCATTCTTAGTTCTTCTATTGCACCTGACACTGTAGTCTGGGCTCAGTCAATGTCACTGAATCGATGCTTGAATCGGGAGCGTTGTCCACCTGGGCACTGAAGCGGCCTCCCAACACTCAGTCGCTCATTAGACAGCAAGCCTCTTGCTGGCAGGTGCCCCACCTTTGTCAGCACAGGCCCTGTCACATAGGAGGAACTTAGAAATGTGGACTGGACTGGGATAGACCGAACAATCTAGAGATCTGCGGGTCACATGACTGTCCAGTTAAATGGATTTGCAACTGGTAGATCCCATCCTAGACAGTGTTGAAAACAAGGACAGATGAGTAGCCTCAGGGCCATTTCTTCTTGGTCTTGTTGCTGGCCCTTCCTCACCCCACTGACCCCTGAATGGTGGAGGGTCCCGGACTCAGTCCTCAGCCCTTTCCTCTACTTTCTCTCTCTCCGTGCATTTGTCCCATCTCAAGGCTTTAAATGCCTTTTGTGTGTGGATGTCTCTCAGATGTATACCTCACTCATGAACTCTAGACTCATGTTCAACTGCCTGTTCAATATTCCCTTGGAGGTCTCATAGGCATCTCTAGTTTAATATTCATTCCCAAACTTTCTTCTCTTCCAGTCTTCCTCATCTCAGTAAATGGCATCACCATTTACCAGTTGACTAAATCGAGAACCCAAGAGTCATCTGAGATGGTTAATCTTGTGTGTCAACCTGACTGGACCACAGGGTGCCCAGATATTTGGTTAAACATTATCCTGGTGTGTCTGTGAGGGTGTTTCTGGATGAGATGGACGTTTGAATTGGTAGACCGAGTAAGGCGGATTGCCCTGCTCCATGTCGTGGGCTTCATCTGATCAACTGAACGTTTGCATAGAACAAAATGCAGAGTGAGGGGGAATTACCTCTCTTGCCTGATTGTCTTCAAGCTGGGACATTGCTCATCTCCTGCCTTCAGACTTGGACTCAGACTAGAACCGCACCCTCAGCTCTCTTGGGTCCCCAGCCTTCTGACTGTAGATCTTGGGACTTCTCAAATACATGTATAATTTCTTTCTTTTCTTCTGCATTTATTAACGGAATTCTCCTGTAAGAAAGAGGTGCCTCTTCTCTCTCATTTATTTATATCAGTATGGACATGTGAATATTTATTTTATTCTTTGGGTAAATCTGATACTGTCACTTATTTTGTTGCTCAAATTTTTCTAGCTTTAACTACCGGGAGCTCCTGAAGGTCAGCTCCTTTATTCCTCTCATATGCCTCCTCACTCTTGTTTTTTTTTTGTTTGGAGGACTTCTTTACTTTCTGCCACCTCCAGGCTCACCTTGTATTTTTCCTGCCTCAGCCCTGGACTCAACCATTTCTCCCCTGGCTCCTTTAGAAACCAAAATCTGGGCACTGGGTGTGCTCATTGCCGTGGGGCACAATTGCTTCAGGACCCTCTCATCAGATAAAGCTAGGAAATACATGTATGTATGCTCACCCATACATACACACACGTCTGTATTTATCTTTGTATTTTTATTAAATACCATGAGTTCACGTTGCTATCTCAGATTTTAATCCAAGATTACAGGTTTATTTTAGTCTTCCCCCTCTCCTTGTTTGTAACTTCTCCAACAGTGAGAAACCCAGCTTTCATTATCTATAACTTACTTACTTATTTGCTCAGTTCTAGTGTATACGTACAGTGTTTCGGAATTGCTAATCATACCCTTGAAAGTAACCCATTTAAGAACTAGGTTACAACATTTATGTACACTTTTTTTTTTTGTCTTAGCCTTACAATATCCAATCAAGATACTCTTTTTCCACAGTTACTTAGATTATTTCTTTTCTTCCCCACATTCTACAGTGTGGTTATGCTATTCATTTATAATACAGCTAAGTCCATACTGTTTGCAGTTCATCTCAGGTTAACCCCCTATCCTAGTTGGTTTCAATTATTTGTTTGTTTTTTGGGCACGTGAAGGAGGTATAAAACGTTATGATGGTTCTAAGAGGCAGAGCTAATTAGAAAGACATCCTCTGGAAAGTGCCACTCCCTCCTTGACACCTGACACCCTGTTTCCATTCCACCCTTTTCAAACCCCTTCTTTCCACCCCTAAACAATCTCTTTAGTTCTGGTTTATCTTTCCTATATTTCTTTTGCACAAATGTGCAGATGCCCGTGTATGTTCTTACTTCTCTTCTTTATTCAGTGAAAGGTGGTATACTATAGACATTCTTTTGCATGGCCCTGACATGGGCCTAGTATGCTCCCAGGGCCAGAGAGTGTTCTGGAAATGGTATATCCTGAAAATGACTCCATATCAGTTCACAGAGATCTTTCTCATTCTTTTTTTTTTTTTAATATAGCTGCACAGTACTTCATTGTGTGGATGTGCCATAGTTTATTCACAAACTGACCTCTCTCTGTTCTTCGAACAAGCCAAACTTATTTCTTCCCTGGGCCATTAGCACTTGTTCCTTCTTCTGGAATACTCTGCCCTGAATTTCCCATTGCTGCCTCCTTGGGGGCTCTCAGTCAAATTTCCCTCTTCAGAGACAGTGTCCCCACATCCATTCTAAAGTGGCCTCAGTCCCCAGCCCTCCTGGTCATTGCATCTCATAGCCTTGCTTTATTTTCTTTGCAGCTCTCACCACAACATGACGTCATCTTGTTACTTGCTTGTTTACTGATTTGTTGCCTGCCACCCTTGTCCCCACCAGAGGACAAACTCCATGTCCTAGGCATTGCTACATCTCTATTCTGGCACATAGTAGGAGTTCCAGAAATGTTTACAGAGTGCAACAGATACTGTCAGTGTCTCACTCACAGTTCCTTGGCCCACCCTGGCGGTCCCAGGTACAGTTTCTGCACACCCCAGTGGCTTCCCATGTCTACCTGAGGGAATTCTCTTGGGAATATAATTAATGAACAGTAGTAATATTTCACCCAGGAGATTGACTCTAAAAAACAAAAACAACAGAAATTCTGGATATGAAGAACACAATTGAGAGATACAAAATAATCTATAATCCTTAAAAAATAGAGCTGATGTTATGGAGGACAGAATTAGTGATTTAGAGGATAGAAATAGAGAAATGCTTCAGATGGGGGAGGAGAGAGAACTAAGAGTTTTTTAAAGTGAAGAAATTCTTTGAGAAATATCCAACTCAATTAGGAAAATCAACATAAGGATTATAGATATTCCAGAGGGAGAGGAGGGGGAGAAAGGAGCAGAGAGCTTGTTCAAAGAAATAATAGCTGAGAACTTCCCAAATTTAGGGAAGAAACTGGACTTATAAGTACATGAGGCCTATAGCATTTCTAATTACATCAATGAAAAAAGACCTTCTCCAAGGCATATAATATTAAAACTGGCAAAAGTAAATGACGAAGAAAAAGTATTAATGGCAGCAAGGCAGAAGAAAATAACATACAAAGGAACCCCTATCAGACTTTCAGTGGATTTCTCAGAAGAAAGCTTACAGACTAGGAGAGAGTGGAATGATAAGTTCAAAATACTGAAAGACAAAAACTTTCAGCCAAGCATACTCTCTATCCAGTGAAACCATCCTTCAGATATGATGAAGAAATGAAAGTTCTCCCAGATAAACACAAGCTGAGGGAGTACATCACCACTAGGCCTGCCTTACAAGAATGTTGAAAGGAGCCCTCCCATCAGAAACTAAAAAGCAAAGGTTTACAAAACTTGAGCAAGGAGATAAACAGACAGATAGAATTAGAAAATTGCAGTTCTATATCAGAATAGGTTAGAAAACACTTAATTATAACATAAAAGACAAAGGGAAAGAAAACATAAAAAATATAAGCATTTCAATTTAGTCACAAACTCACAACACAGAAAATAACAATTTGTGACAACAAATTGGGGAAGAGGGAGAGGAAAGGGATGGAAACTGCTTAGGCTAAGGAGATAAGCATCCATCAGAAAATGGACTATCTCATCTATGAGATCTTTTATACAAATGTCATGGTAACCACTAAACAAAAAATCAGAGCAGAGCCACAAATCACAAATAAAGAGAAAACTATCACAGAAAACCACCAAACTGAAAAGGCAGTCTTAAGTACAAGGGAAAAGAAACAATGGAAATATAGAACACCTGGAAAACAAGACATAAAATGACAGTATTAAGCCCTCATATATCAATAGTTGCTCTAAATGTAAATGGATTGATTTCTCCCATCAAAAGACACAGAGTGGCTGGATGGATTGAAAAACAAGACCCAACATTATGCTGCCTCCAGGAAACACATTTCCGTTCTAAAGACAAACATAGGCTCAGAGTAAAGAGATGGAAGACGATACTATAAGCAAATGGCAAGCAAAAGAAAGTAGGTGCTGCCATACTTATATCAAACAAAGCAGACTTCAATATAAAAAAGGCAATGAGAGACAAAGAGGGGCACCTTATAATGATAAAGGGGACATTCCACCAAGAGGAAATAACACTTATGAATATACATGCACCTAACGAGCACCAAAGTATATAAAGCAACTATTAGCGGACATAAAGGGAGAAATTGACAGCAACACAATAGGAGCAGGGGACCTCAACACCCCACTTTCATCAATGGACAGATCACCCAGACAGAAAGCCAACAAGGAAAGATTGACCTTAAATGAAGTACTCGACCAGATGGACTTAATGGATATATATAGAACATTCTTCCCACAAATAGCAGAATACACATTCTTCTCAAGTGCACATGGAACATTCTCAAAGATAGAACATGTGTTGGAAAACAAGGAAAACCTCAACAAATTTAAGAAGATTGAAATCATGTCAAGCATCTTTCCCAACCAAAATGCTATGAAACTAGAAATCAACTACAAGAAAAAAAGCTGAGAAAGTCACAAATTTGTAGAGACAAAACAACATGCTGCTGAAAAACCATTGTATCAATGAAGACATCAAAGGAGAAATTAAAAAATACCTGGAGACAAATGAAAATGAAAACACAACGTACCAACTCATGGGGTGCAGCAAAAGTGGTCCTAAGAGGAAAATTTATGGCAATACAGGCCTACCTCAACAAAGAAGAAAATCTCAAATAAGTAATCTTAAACTACACCTAACATAACTAGAAAAAGAAGAACAAAGCCCAGAGTCAGCAGAAGGAGGGAAATAATAAAAATTAGAGCAGAAGTAAATGAAATAGAGACTTAAAAAACAATAGCAAGGATCAAGAAACTAGGAGCTGGTTCTTGAGAAGATAAACAAAGTTAACAAAACCTTAGCCAGACTCACTAAGAAAAAAAGAGAGAAGGTTTAAATAAATAAAATAAGAAATGAAAGAGGAGAAATTACAATGGATACCACAGAAATTCAAAGGATTATAAGAGACTACTATGAAAAACTATATGCCAACAAATTGGATAACCTAGAAGAAATGGACAAATTCTTAGACTCATACAACCTCCAAAAACTGAATCAAGAAGAAATAGAGAATTTGAGAAGACCAATCACAAATAAAGAGATTGAAACAGTAATTAAAAACCTCCCAAAAAACAAAAGTCCAGGAGCAGGTGGATTCTCTAGAGAATTCTGCCAAACATTCAAAGAAGATTTAATACCTATCTTTCTCAAACTATTCCAAAAAATTAAAGAATATGGAATGCTTCCTAACTCATTCCATGAGGCCAACATTACCCTGATCCCAAAGCCAGACAAGGACAACACAAAGAAGGAAAATTACAAGCCAATATCGCCGATGAACATAGATGCAAAAATCCTCAGCAAAATATTGCCAAAATGAATACTGCAATACATTAAAAAGATCCTACACCATGATCAAGTGGGATTTATACCAGGGGTGCAGGGAAGGTTCAACATCTGCAAACCAATCAATGTGATACACCACATTAACAAAATGCAGAATAAAAATCACATGATCATTTCAATAGAAACAGAGAAAGCATCTGACAGATCCAACATCCACTTATGATAACTCTCAATAAAATGGGTATAAAAGGAAAGTACCTCAATATAATAAAGGCCAGATATGACGAACGCACAGCCAACATGATACTCAACAGGGAAAGCCATCCCTCTGAAACAGGAACAAGACAAGTGTGCCCACTCTCACCACTCTTGTTCAACATAGTACTGGAGATTTTGGGCAGAGCAATTAGGCAAGAAAAAGAAATAAAAGTATCCCTATTGGAAAGGAAGAAGGGAAACCCGCATTGTTTGTGGATGACATGATTCTATATATAGGAAACCCTAAAGAATACACCAGAAAGCTATTAGAGATAATCAACAACTACAGCAAAGTTGCAGGATATAAAATCAATTACAAAAATCAGTTGCATTTCTATCCACTAATAACAAACTAGCAGAAAGAGAAGTCAAGGATTGAATCCCATTTACAACTGCAACAGAAAGAATAAAGTATCTAGGAATAAATTTAACCAAGGAGGTGAAAGACCTATACACTGAAAACTATAAGATATTATTGGAAGAAATTAAAAGATATAAAGAAATGGAAGCATATTCCATGCTCATGAATTGGAAGAATAAATGTAGTTAAAATGTCCATATCACCTAAAGCAGTCTACAGATTCAATGCTATCCCAATCAGAATCCCAATGACATTCTTCACAGAAATAGAACAAAGAACGCTAAAATTTATATGGAAAAACAAAAGACCCCAAATAGCCAAAGCAATCCTGAGAAAAAGGAACAAAGCTGGAGGCATCACAATCCCTGACTTTAAAACATACTACAAAACTATAATAATCAAAACAGCATAGCACTGGCACAAAAACAGACACACAGATCAATGGAACAGAATCAAAAGCTCAGAAATAAAACCACACATCTAAGGAGAGCTAATCTTTGACAATGGAGCTAAGAACATGCAATGGAGAAAGGAAAGTCTCTTCAATAAATGGTGTTGGGAAAACTGGACAGCCACATGCAAAAGAATGAAAGCAGACTATTATCTTACACCATACACAAAAATTAATTCTAAATGGATTAAAAACTTGAGTGTAAGACCTGAAACCATAAAATTCCTTGAAGAAAATATAGGCAGTACACTATTTGACACTGTTCTTAGCAGCATCTTTTTGAACACCATGTCTACTCAGGCAAGAGAAGCAAAAGAAACAAGAAACAAGTGGGACTACATCAGACTAAAAAGCTTCTGCACAGCAAAGGAAACCTTGAACAAAATAAAAAAGACAACCCACCAACTGGGAGAAAATATTTGCAAATCGTATATCTGACAAGGGGTTCATTTTCAAAATATATAAAGAGCTCAACAACAAAAAGACAAACAACCTGATCAAAAAATGGGTGGGAGATATCAACAGACGTTTTTCCAAAGAAGATCTACAGATGGCCAATAGGCACATGAAAAGATGTCCAATGTCACTAACTATTAGAGAAGTGCAAATCAAAACTACAATAAGATATCACTTCACACCCATCAGAATGGCTGTAATTAACAAGACGAAAAATAATAAATGTTGGAGAGGATGAGGAGAAAAGAGAACCCTCATATGCTGCTGGTGGGAATGCAAACTGGTGCAGCCACTATGGAAAACAGTATGAAGATTTCTCAGAAAATTAAAAATAGAAATACCATATGTCCCAGCTATCCCACTACTGGGTATTTATCCAAAGAACTTGAAATCAACAATTCAAAGAGAGTTACGCACCCCTATGTTCATTGCAGCATTATTCACAATAGCCAAGATGTGGAAGCAACCCAAGTGCCCATCCACTGAAGAATGGTTAAAGAAGATGTGGTATATATATATATAATGGAATACTACTCAGTCATAAAAAAGACAAAGTCGTCCCATTTGCAACAACATGGATGGACCTTGAGGGTATTATGCTAAGTGAAATAAGCCAGACAGAGAAAGACAAACATGGTATGATTTCACTCATATGTGGAAGATAAACAGACACATGGATAAAGAGAAGAGATTAGTGGTTACCAGAGCAGAAGAGGGTGGAGGGGTGGGCATCAGGGGTAAAGGGGTACATATGTATGATGACAGATTAAACCTAGACTATTGGTGGTGAGCACAATGCAGTCTATACAGAAACTGAAATATAATAATGTACACCTGAAATTACACAGTTATAAACCAATATTACCTCAATAAAATTTTAAAAACTGAAAAAAAAAGAGGGATACTAAAAATTTAAAAAGACACGGAGGACCTTGACCATGAAAAGCAGAGATCTGGGAACCACACCATCGAATGGGTACTTGTAGAAAGAGTTCAGGAGAAGCTAGGCACATGGGGGGCCTGTGACAGGCACCATGGAATATTCTCCCCAGACTTCACTGATGGTAGGAATGACCTGTCAATCATTTTAAAATACACTCACCTGAAATCAGCAATTCCAAGAGTCCCATGCACCCCTATGTTCATCGCAGCATTATTTACAATAGCCAAGAGGTGGAACCAACCTGGATGGACCTTGAGGGTATTATGTTAAGCAAAATAAGCCAGACAGAGAAAGACGAACTCTGTATGACTCCACTCATAGGCAGAAGTTAACATATAGACAAAAAGAACTGATTGGTGGTTACCAGGGGAAAGGGGCGGGTGGGGGGAGGGCACAAAGGGTGAAGTGGTGTACCCACAACATAACTGACAATAATGTACAACTGAAATTTCACAAGGTTGTAAACTATCATAATCTTAATTTAAAAAATAATTCACTAGAGGGATTCAACAGCAGATTTGAGCAGGCAGAAGAAAGAATCAGTGAACTTAAAGATAAGTCACTTGAGATTATCCAGTCTGAGGAACAGAAAGAAAAAAAAGAATAAAAGTTGACAGAGCCTATGAGACCTGTGGGGCACCATCAATCATACAAACATATGCAAAAAGAGTGTCTCACAGGGAGAGAAAAGAGAGAATGGGGAAAAAAGAATATTTGAATAAGCGATGGCCAAAAACTTCTCAAATTTGATAAAAGACATCAGTCTACACATCCAAGAAGTTCAACAAATTCCAAGCAAAATAAATTCAAAGAGACCTATATTGAAGCACATTATAGTCGAATTGTTTCAAACCAAAGACAAAGTGAGCATCTTGAAAGCAGTAAGAGAGAATTGACTTATCACAGACAAGGGATCCATAATAAGATTAACAGGAGCTTTCCCAACAGAAACTGCATTGGCCAGAGTATGACTTAAAGTGTTGAGAGGAAAAAACAATGTCAACAAAGAATTCTATATCCAAAATTACTGTCCTTAAAAATGAAGGAGGAAATTAAGACATTCCCAAATAAACAAAAACTGAGGACATTTGTCACTAACATCTTCCCTCCAAGGAATGCTAACCAGAGTCCTCCAGGATGAAATAAAAAGACACTAGGCAGTAACTCAAAGCCATGTGAAGAAATAAAGAACAGCAGTGAAGGTAGCTACATAGACAGGTATAAAAGCTAATTACACTGCAATTATTGTTTTTAACTCCTCTTCTATATATGATTTAAAAAACAAATGCACAAATCAATAATTATAAATCTGTGTTAACAATGTATAAAGATGTAATTTGTGACAATAACACGGGGAGGACAGAGCTGTGAAGGATCAGAGTTTTTGCATACTACTAAAACTAAGTTGATATTAATTCAAACTGGATCATTATACAGTTAGGATATTAGTTGTATTCCCCAGGGTAACTGCTAAGGACAAAAACCCAAAAAACATACAGAAAAAGAAATGAGAGGGGAATCAAAACAGTGCAGTAGAAAATATCAATCATATCAGAAGGCAATAATGGAGGAATTGAGGGGAAAAAGGTATAAAACTCATAGAAAACAAGTAGCAAAATGACAGAAGTACTTAGTAGTAATTACTTTAAATATAAATGAATTCAACTCTCCAGTCCAAAGGCAAAAATTGGCAGAATGAATGAAAAATATGACTCAACTATACGCTGTTTACAAGACACTCACTTTACATCTAAAGATACAAATGAGTTGATAACGAATGGACGGAAGAAGATGTTCCATGCAAATAGTGACCAAAGGGGAGCTGGGTGGCTATACTAACATCAGGAAAAAATAGACTTCAAGACTAAAAGTATTGTGAGACAAAGAGGAAATTATATATGGATAAAAGAGTCAATCCATCAAGAAGGTAAAACAATTATAAATATATATGCACCTAGCAACAGCGTTCCAAAATATATGAAACAAAAATTGACAAAATTGGATGGAGAAATAGTTCGATAACAATAGTTGCAGACTTCAATGCCCGGCTTTCAATAATGGATAGAACAACTAGACAGAAGTTCAATTAGGAAATAGACTTGGACAACAACGTTACAAACCAACTAAACCCAACAGGAATATTCGGAACACCGCCCTCAACAAAAGTAGAATATACATTCTTCTCAAAAGCATGTGGAACACTCTGCAGGATAGACCATATGTAAGGCCACAAGACAAGTCTCAATAAAATTAAAGAGATTGAAATTGTACGAAGAATCTTCTCTGACTACAATGGAATGAAGCTAGAAATCAATAAAGGAAGGAAAGATAGAAAGTTCACAAATATATGGAAATTAGTAACATACTCAAATCAATTAGTCAAAGAAGAAATTACAAGGGAAATCAGAAAACACTTTGAGACGAACAAAAACAAAAACAAAAAACACATACCAAAACCTATTGGATGCAGAAAGCAGTGATAAGAGGGAAATCTATAACTATAAATGCCTACATTTAAAAAGAAAAAAGATTCCAAATCAATAACCTAACTTTATACCTTAAGGAGCTATAAAAAGAAGACAAGCTAAACTCAAAGCTACCAGAGGCAATAAATAATAAAGAGTGAAACACAGATAAATGAAACAGAGACTACAAAAACAATGGGGAGAATTAAGGAACCCAAAAGTTGGTTCTTTGAAAAGATCAACAAAATTGAAAAATTTTTAGTTAAACTGACTACAAAAAAAAGAGAGAAAACTCAAATTATTTAAATTCAAAATGGTCAATTGATTTTTGACAATTACCAGACCACTCAATGGGAAAAAGAATAGTCTTCTCAACAAATGGTGGTGGGACACCTGGGTATTCACATGCAAAAGAATAAAATTGGGCCCCTACCTCATACCATGCAAAAACTTAATTCAAAATGAACCAACGACCTAAATGTGAGAGCTAAAGCTATAGAACGCTTAGAAGAAAACATAGCGTGAATCTTCGTGACCTTGAATTCATCAATGGATTCTTAGATATGACACCTAAAATGCACATAACCAAAGAAAAAAATATATAAATTGGAGTTCATTAAAATTGAAAACTTTACTGTTTCAAAGGACATTATTAAGAAAGTGAAAAGACAACCCACAGAATGGGAGAAAATATTTGAATATGTCTAATAAGAGTCTATTATTCAGAATATATGGAGAGCTCTTACAACTCAACCACAAAAAGACCAGAACCCAATTTTTAAAAATAGGTAAATGAGTTGAATAGACATTTTCCCAAATAAGATATACAAATGGCCAAGAAACACATGAAAAGACTTTCAAGTCATTAGTCATTAGAGGAAGGTAAATCAAAACCATAATGAGATACCACCTCACACCCACTGGAATGACTAGAATAAAAGGATGGATGATAACGAGTGTGGGTGAGGATGTGGAGAAACTGGAACTTTTGGGCATTGCTGGTGGGAAAACGGTGCGGCTGCTGTGGAAAACAGTTCAGCAGTTCCTTAAAAAGTTGAACAGAGAGCTATCACATGACCCAGCCATTCCACTCCTAGGTATACACACCAAACAACTGAAGATAGGTATTCAAACAAAAGCTTACACATGAACATGAAGTAACTACAATTCATAGTAGGACTGTTCCCAGTAGCCAAAAGATGGAGACAACCCAAATGTCCATCTATTGATGAATGTGTTTTAAAAAATTGGTCTATCCATACAATAGACAATCATTCGGCCATAAAAAGGGGTGAAGTACTGATGCATGCTACAACATGGATGAACCTGGGAGACATTATGCTGAGTAAAAGAAGTCAGACACAAAAGGTCACATGTTGTTTGGCTCCATACATATGAACTATTCAGAATAGCTAAGCCCATGGAGACAGAAGGCATATTCCTGGTTGCCAGGGGCTACAGGGAGGGAGGATGGAGAGCGAGTGTTTAATGGGCATAGTTTCCTTTTTAGGTGATGAAAATATTTGGGGACTACGTAGAGGTGAAGGTTACACAACATTGTGAATGTACTAAATGCCACTGAATAGTACACTTTAAAATAGTTAATTTTATGTTGTGAATTTTACCTCAATAAGAAAAACCCTGCCTCCTTGTTCCCATCTTACACCTGTGGAATCAGAATCATGAGAGAGAGAGTCTGGGAATCTGAAGTGCTTGAAAGCACCCGGTGGTTCTGATGGACGGCCAGGTCTGGACGGCTTCCCTGGAGGGCCGGCTGGGCCGAGCGCGGTGGGGAGAGCGGGTGGCACGTGTCGTGAGGCCAGTGTGTCTGCGTGTGAGAGGAGCTGGACTGTCCGCTTCCTTTAGCCCTGTCCTGGCTCCTCCTTCTCTTAGGAAATCAGGTCCTCTCCCTCCTCCCCGGTACTCCTCCCCCAGCCCCTAAAAGCTCCCATCACTCCTCAAGGGGCTACTCCTCTCCTCAAAGTGTGTGATTTCGTAGGAACCGAAGTCTCTTGACAGCACGCTGGCCATGGACTGGGGCTGGGCCTGGCTCTTGGTGTGTGTGACTCCACTTAACAAACTTCAAAGGGAGCTGTTATCATCTTCTCTTCCAGCTGAGGAAACTGAGGCTCAGAATGGACGAATATTGACCCAAGGTCACCTGGGTAGAGAGTGGAGACATGTCTGCTTTATGAGTGAACACGGGTCTCCCAGACCTCGGGGTCTGAGTTCCTGCTCCTCTCACCCCACCGCGGGCTCGATTTTGGAGACTGATAGCCTGGGAGCTCCCAGGAGCTTTGTGAGAGTGGTCATCCCCATTCCCAGCAGAGAAACTGAGGCACAGAAAGGTCCTCTGATGTTCCCAAGGTCACACGGCGAGCACAGCCTGACTGGCAAGGTGAGGGCGCTGGGAGTGCTGGCCTCTGAAGTCCTCCGTGTGGGGTCCCTAGCTGGACACGGGGTTGGGGGGGTCAGCTCTAACACTCCCTCCTCTGCACGGCAGAACCATCTTCAGTAAGAATCCCGTAACGGAAGCCTAGAAATGACCACACAGAATATTGATGGCAGAACCATCTTCAGTAAGAATCCCGTAACGGAAGCCTAGAAATGACCATACAGAATATTGACAGTGACGTTTTTCTCATTGAACATCACACACACATCCAATCATTCAGGGGAAGAAAATTAAGAAAAACTTAGAAAGGAGAAGAAAAAACCCCAAATATTGCAGTGCTTCAAAGGAAAAACTTCAACTGTTTATTCAATACTTTTTATATCTACCTAGCAGTTGGAATTTTGATCCTTTAGTTATAGTCTGAGGTAATAATATTTTATATAAATAATTGTCTCATAACTAATAAGTGACTTTTAATGAAACAAAAACATCTGCAAAGTGTACAATTTAGGCAATTACTGAATCATACAGTGATGTAATGTTTTATTTTCTTGATTTATGATTTCATTCTAAAATAACCAATGAACACCGAAAAATATAAATTTAGATTTTAAAGGCACTATTCAAATTCTGCCAAATATTTCGTGGATGAACTAAAATCGTCACTTACCAAACAAAAACATTACACCTCACAGTTTGCACTCTTTCACTGTTTTCAATTTTGAATACTAATTAGCACTTCAGGTTCTCAGATTCTGGCTTTTTCATCACTGTGCTTGAGCAGTTTATTCCACCAGAGGTTGGAAACACGTCCTGTGCCTGAAAGGAGCTCGAATGAGTGTGAATCCTATGAACTCACCTTTGCAACACGTGTAGCTGAGTCCCTGTGCGTCAGGGGCTGACCGGGGAATTCTCAAATCTTTGAAAGCAACGTTTGTTAAAGGATCAGTAATAAAAGTGAGCTCATTTGAAGCTTACACACGTATCATGAAAACTCAACCAGAGCAATTGTTCTAGAACTTAAACCAACAAAAGGCTTTTTTGCAGAGGAAAATGTCATCAAGGACGTTGTTTAGAATTGCTGGTGCAGGACAACAAGAAAAAGCAGGCCAACTTTGTCTGTTTTATTATTGTTTTTACACTTTCCATAGGCCATGCACCCCTTGCTGCCTGCGCCCAGAGAGGACCCCTCCCACTGCCCGCCCTTGGTCCTGAGGAGGCCTCACCTAAGGTCTGAGCATCTATTGCTGAAGGGATGAGATGAAGGCAGGGCCCCTTGCTGGCCTTCTGGAAGCACCAACTTTCTTCTGTGCTCCCCAGCATGAGTCACTCTCAGGACCCCAGGGCCCTGAGCTCAGCTGCATGCCTTCCCCATGTTTTAAGGCCCACTCCCTCCCCGCTTCTTCAAGACATTTGCCTGACCTCGTCTTTCTCTACAATGTGGGCACATGAGGCCCCCCACCACGCTGCACCTGTGGGTCATGCTGGGCTCCACCAGGGTCCTTGCTTGTCCGGCACTGAGCCACCCTGAGGTGCATCTTAGGAGGTGCTTAGCGTCTGGTTCTGTTCCAGCGGTACCCAATACCAATACAGTCATGAGCTGCACCATGACGTTTTGGTCAATGATGGACCGCATATACAACGGTGGTCCCATAAGATTAATGCCATAGAGCCCAAGTGTGTAGTGGGCTATACCATCTAGGTTTGTGTAAGTACACTCTGTGATGTTCACACAATGACGAAATCATCTAAGGATGCGTTTCTCAGAACATATCTCCTTTGTTAAGTGACGTGTGACTGTAGTGTGCTCTGTTAGGGCTGCCGAATGAGAGGGGAAGGCGGGAGGAAGGTGGCCAGCCCTTCATGAGAGGACAGCAACCAAGGCAGTGGGAGCTGCAAAATGGCTAGATGTCTGGGTGGCCTGGGCTGCCCTCCAATCCTTCCAGGTGTATAACCTTTGTTGCTCACCCCCGGGTCCAGGCAGGCCAGGCAGGCCAGGCAGATAAGAGATGGGGGAGCGGTTAGCCCTCTCCGCCCCTATTACTTGCCTAACCCCACGCTGGGCGCTGTAAACACACCTGTCATTTCAGACCCACAACAACCTTCCAGGCAGTGGTGTGCAGCAGGTCAGCACGCTCTCACCGTCTCCCACCTGCTGAGTGGCAAGGAGGCCCTCGCAAGGACAAGCAGCTGCACCTGGACGGGCCTGGAACCCACAGTGGGGGGGTTTCAGGAGCCTCTCAGCCTCCTGCCTCCTCTTCAGCTGGGCAGGTCTCCTCTCCTGCTTCTTTCCAGGCCTCAGCCCCTGCCTGCTCGCCAGCCCACCTGCACTCCCCGCTTGGCCCCAACGCGGCCCTCTCCATCTCAAGGCCCCCTGCTAACCGGCAACTGCTCTTACTTCAAAATCCCGGAGAAAGAATCTGGCCGACAGCGGCCCCTGCCCCCTCAACCCAGCTGTCTCTCCTTGGTCCACCCCACTGGTGCCAGGCAGTTGCCCTGGCCGGGGGCTCAGGGCCAGGACAGCACATGACTGTCCTGTCGAATGCAGGGAGGTCCTATTGTTTTACGTAGAGAAGTTTAGTTACTCGCACAAAGGCATGCTGAAAGTGACCCCCCGAGACCCAAGCCCAGACAAGCGCTTGCATCGTCCCTGCCCTGCCTTCCCGCCAGCCAAGGAATGAGCTCCTGAAGGTGGCGACACGCGGCTTCCTAGGCCCCAGCGCTGGCTAACCGCGGGTGATGGACTGCCATGTGGTGAGACTTATGAAGCTGTTTGAAGCCATCAAGGGAAACCAGCTACGTGTAAATTTCAGCTCCGTTTGGCAAAATACCTGGAGTGGGATTTTATTTCTGCTGCTGGGCATTATTATGAGTATTGATTTGAGAATCTGAAAATTCAATAAAACAGATTAAACCTCCCAAGGAGTGAGCGCGGACCATCAACCTGCATCGCTGTGGGGCGTGAAGGCGCGGTGGGTAGGAACAGGCACCAGGGCTGTGTGAAGCCCAGCAGGCTGCAGGCCCACGGGGGCAGGAGGTGCCCTGCCAGCTCAGAGGGAAGGCCCTTCCCCATGGGGCTGCCTACCAGCTCATCAGCCCCTCTGCTGCCCAGACCTGCTCCTGCCCCAGGCGCTGAGGACACCGGGGGACAGGAGCACAGTCCTCCCTCTGCAGGGCACCTGGCCTGGTTCTGCAGAGATTTTAGACTAAAAATGACCAAGGACATCCAGCAACCAAGTGTCAACCTTGACTGTATCCTCGTTCAGAAGAAAAAGAACAGCCGTGACAGTCCTGGGAGGATTGGTGAAATTTGAATGTGGACTGGGTATTAGAAGATATTAGAGAATTATTGTTAAGTTTGTAGGTGTGATAATAGTTTTGTAAGAGAATGTTCTTATTCTTGGGAGACACAGCCTAAAGCATTTAGGTAAGAAACGTCATGATTATCTGCAACTTACTTTCAAATGATCGGTAAAAAAAGAAATCTCTTCATTGATCTGTGGGCATATGTTGCCAAAGCAAACAAGGCAAGTTATGAACAATTGTTGAATCTCGGGGGCAGAGTTGCAAGTGTCCATTGTACTAGTCTTTCAACTTTTTTTCTATGTTTGTAATTTTGAAAAGTAAAAAGTTGGGGAAATAAAAGGATAGCATCTCTATTTTCAAGAGAAACAGAGTCTAAGAGGTCAGCTAAATACCCACACGACCAGTGACGGGCGCACTCAGCCCTGGGGATGCGGTAAGGAGAGGCCAGGAGCCGCCCCTGTGGCCGTCGCTTTATGACTTCTGACGCAGCACTCGCCTTCTGAGTACAGGATAGCGGCCTCCATGGCCGGCTATTCAGTGTTATCCAACAGGCCAGGAGGAAGGGAAGGGGCAGTCACCTCTTGGCACCGAGGGAGATGCCACAGGACAGCGGAAGCCTCTCCTGTATATGCTCCTACTGTGTCCAGGGTAGGGCCAGCCCTGAGAGGCTTGGCACCAGCCCCCAAGGAAGCCAGGGCCCAGTGGAATGAGCCAAACCTCCCTCCTATCAAGGGGCTGGGAGCCCAGAGAGTGGTGGGGTGAGTCCTTGCCCTTAGAACATGAAAAAAAAATAAGGTCCTGCCAAAATGTCCCAAGTGAGAGACGAATGGCAGTGGATTGGAGCGGAAGGGGCAGGGCCGAGGCTGGACATGCTGCGGGCAGAGGCGAGGGACAAAGTAAAGTGAGCTAAAGTCAGGAATAAAGGAGAGGCCAGGGCTGCTTGAACATCACTGGGTATGGTTCACAATCCTCGATTCTACATTTAGACACAGCTCTGTTGATAAAGCTGAGTCAAAACAACTGTGTCGGGCTCATGGGAGGAACGGCAGATGCCAGGGCCGAGGCAGGGCAAGGCTGAGCCTGGCACATCTGGTCATGGCAGAAGGGGAGGAGGCGCTTGGAAAACTGAAGGGGGCATGCCACAGGACACAGGAGCCATGACGAAGGGGCTCCTACTGGCCCAATCTGGGACAATTTGAGCACTAAAATGAATATGAACCATTAGGAAAAACAGGAATCCATGAATCTATACCAGTGGTTCTCATCCAGGGGTGATTTTTCTCCCCCAGGGACATTTGGCGATGTGTGAGACATTTTGGTGGTCACAACTGGGATGCTACTGGTATCCATCAGGAAGAGGCCAGGGACGCTGCTAAACACCCTGCAGTGCACAGGACAGCCCCTACAACAACGAATGTTCTGGTGAAAATGTCAATAGTGCTGAAGCTGAGAAATCCTGGTTTATTCTGATTGTAAAAAGATAAACAAAGAAATGGCTAAATGGGGGACAGTGGGCCTCTTGCTTACAGAGGACCACTGAGCGCCAGCTGGAAACCATGGAGGGTGTGCCTGAGGGGAAAATCATCATTCTGTAGTTATGACAGTAAGGACTGGTCCAGGCAAGAATCGTCAATGGACATCAACTCCAGGGGGACATGATGACAAGGAGCAGGAAATTTGCATGGTCTAAAGTGCCTCCCACAGATTGCTTATTTGTTGCACGAGGGCAAAAACCTATAAAGTAGAGAATCTGGGCCACGTCTTGGGTGATCAAAATTAATGTCACCATGAGAGGCGGATGGACAACATGTGCCTCCAGATGTGACGTCCTGAGGAGAGCACAGCATCATTGTGGAGGATTCTGGCTGAAGTGGAGAGACCTGAATCTAGCCTAAAACAAGCAACATTCTCTTCTTTTAAAAGACCAGAATTTTTCAGAAATGTCAATGTCATAAAAGGCAAATAAAAGCTGAGGATTTCTTCCAGATTAAATGACATAAAGAGACCTGGCAACTAAATGCAGCACGTGATCCTAGACTGGATCCCAACCTGAAGGAAAAATAAAGCCATAAGGGATATTACTGGATCAGTCGAAAAAATTAGAATGCAACTGTAGGTTACAGATTGTGTCTCTTTCAAATTTCCTGATGTTGCTAATTATACCATAGTTATGGAAGAAAAAGTCCTTATTCTTAGGAATTGCCCATCGAAGTGTTTAAGGGTATAGGGGCATGGTATATGCAGTTTACTCTCAAATCGTTCAGGAAAAAACTCTGTGTGTGCACGTGTGTGTACACACACTGTGGTAGGCTGAATAATGACCCCTCCAAAAACATATCCACAGCCTAATGCCCAAACCTGCGAACGTTACCTTCTAAGGCAAATATGATTCAGGACCTTGAGACAGGGAGATTGTTCTGGATTATCCAGGTGGCCCTAATGGAATCACAAGGGTCCTCATAAGAGGGAGGCAGGAGGTCAGAGTGAGTAGCAGGCGATGTGACAACAGAAGTAGAAAGTTGCAAGTGATGTGAGGAAGGGACCACAGGCCAAGGAGTGCAGGTGGCCTCCAAAGCTGGAAAAGGCAAGAAAATGGGTTTTCCCTGGATCCTCCAGAAGGAGCACAGCCCTCATTATGCTTTGATTCTAGTTCAGTGAAACTGACTTTGGACTTCTGGCCTTCAGAACTATAAGAGAATAAATTTGTGTTGTTTAAGCCACTAAGTTTGTGGTAATTTGTGACAGCGGTCATGGGAAATTAATATATATATATACACATACGCACACATAGACGTACACATATACACACACACACACACACATATACGCACACAGTAAATCCTCATTATTCATGGATTCTGTATTTGCGAATCAGTCTACTAACTAAAATTTATTTGTAGCCCCAAATCAATATGGCACTTTTGTGGTCATTTTGCAGACATGCAAAGAGTGGTAAAAAATCTGAGTCACCAGGGCACGTTCCCAGCTGAGGTCAAACGAGGTGACAGTTTCTCGTTTCAGCTCTCTTACTGTAAATGTGTCCATTTTGAGGTCTAGTTAGTGCCGTGTTTTCCACCTTCTTGTGCTCTCTGCTTTGATTTCACTGCTTAAAATGGCCCCCGAGGGTGGTCCTGACCCGCTGTCTGGCGCTCCCGAGTGCCGGAAGGGTCGTGGAGAAAACGCACGTGTTAGATGAGCTTTGTTCACTTGTGAGTTAGGGCTGTTGGTTGCGGTTCAATGTTAATGAATCAATAGTATATATTAAATAAGGTGTTTTTAAACAGAAACACACATTAAAAAGGTTATGTGTTGATCGGCTGATGAAAACGTTGTGACCAGAGGCTTACAGGAACCTGACCCTGTGTTTCCCCATGGATGCAGTGTTCACGGCAACGAGATGGGACATGACTACTGGCAATATGAGAACTGCCTGTATATATACATATATTTGGTGGAGGGGGCGAGCACAAGTGTTAAAGCAAAGGGAGCACAGTGTTATCAAAAGGTGAATCTGGGTTAAGAGCATATGGGTGTTCTTTATATTATTCTTGCAACGTTTCTGTAAGTTTGAAATTATTTCCAAATAAAATGTTAAAGGGAGGACTGGCTGTGTCAAGCAGTTGCATCCAAATGCCTCCTATCAAATCAGTGTGTCAGCACTCCATGTTTTGAGCTCACAAAGGTGCTGTGTAAGGAAAGGCCCATGGCACCAGAGCAGGCTCCGCAGGCAGAGTGGTCTCCTGGCAGCTACGCTTGTGGTGTGTCAGGAGCTGCCCGTGAGAAGTGAAGGCTCAGGGCACAGACCTGAGCACTGGGGTGCCCAATGGAGCCAGCCAGCTGGCCACCCAGAGCTGCATCTCTGCTACGGCAGCCATGACAGTGATATAGGGAGGAGCAGCCCAGCAGGATCCCCGGGCCAGGAGAGGCGGGCAGAGAACTCAGCTGACATCACCCTCCTTGTGAGGTCCCATCTGAGTCAAGGACCCCGTCAGCTACCCAGTCACCCAAGCCAGAAACCTGGCCCCTGCCCTTTCCCCTCCTGCCTTCACATCCACTCATAAGCCCCTCAATCTCTCTCATTTTCCCCACTCGCAACTGCCTGGTTGGCATCTTTACTTGCCCATCTCATCTCAAATGTAACATGTGCAAAAATGAATCCTTGGTTTTCACCAACTCTGGCTCTGACCTGGTTTTCCTCATTGATGCTCATGCCCAAATTTTGAAATGATTCTCTGGCCTATTCTTTCTTTTCTAATATATATTTCTAATAGAAATTTACCTTTAAGTACTGGTTTAGCTGCATCCCACAGATTTTGATGTTATTCGTTCATTATTCTGTTCAGAAATTTTTTAGATTTCCCTCATGATTTTTTCTTTGACCTACAGGCTATTGGTTATTTATTTACGAGTGTGTTAACAGCTGATACTTGGGGGATATACCAGAGGTTTATTTGTTTTTGTTTTTGCTTCCTAATTAAATTCTATTGTTGTCAGAAAACGTATTCTGTAAGATTTCAATCTGTTGAAATTAATGGAGACATTTCATGGTTTGGCAAATCGGTCCATCTTCGGGAACGTTTCCCACGCCCTCAGGAAGAACACGTATTGTGCAGACAACACACGCCTGAGTCCAGGTCTGCTACTTACTAGCCGTGTGAGTTAAGCATGTAACATAACTTCTCCGAGCCTCAGTTCCTCCAAATATAAAACGGAAAGAAATGATGATATTACTGGTTTAAAAGTTGTGGTGAGAACGGAATAGCACACTGAAGGCCCATTGCATGTCAGCTGTTCTTTCCCTCCTCCTTCTCAGTGCTGTTACTACTGCGATGACCATAATCATTGTTACTACTGTGGTCATTACATAGTTGCCATCATCTTTAATTGGACTTCTGAGGTTGCTATTAAACCCTGCCCCCAGGAGAAGAGTTTCCAGTGCGTTCCTTTACAGTCAGTTACAGAGTTATTCTCACCTTGATGGTTATTCTCCCTCATAACTCAAGTGCGTGCTTGACATTTCACCCGGAGGCTCCCGTGGAAGGAGGCACCAGCCCCGCCTTTTCTTGAAGCCACAGTGTTGTGCCAGGTGCAGACAGGTGAGGTTTGCCAGCTCACCAGCCTTCTGGGGACACAGATGTTTGACAACACAACTTCCTCATTCTGGAGTTCTTTGATGTGCTACTTTTGGGGTGGACTAGAGGGCGTGTCTTTGGCCGTTTATCTCTGGAGGCCGGGCACACAGACAGGAGGTCTGGAGCTCTGGCACATTAGAAGGCATCATTTGGTCGCCTGCACTTGTGCCAGGCGATCTGTCTGTAACTTCTCAGGCTGTGACCTTTCTCCTTCAAAATTGCTTATGCAGGGTTCCCTTGCCTTCTGGCACTTGAAGCAGCAGAAGAGAACTCCGAGGCTAGCCCCGTTCTCATTCCTTGAGATGTAACTCATTTTTCTGCCTAGTGGTTTAAGGGTTTTTATTCTTCATAATGTGATTCCAAAAATTTTGCAAGATGTGAGTATAAATAGCTTTCTTGCTGGTTTTGCTTCAAAATGATCCTTTTTGATCCACATACACATCTCTTTAAGTGGGAAATCTTTTTCTGATAATACATTTGATTGCTACTGCCACACTTTCATTTATTCAGAAACTATTTATTGAGAACCTATGTTCCAGGCACTGGGAGTACAGCAGTGGATAAGATAAAATTCCTGCCCTTGGAGAGCTTACAGATGAGTAAGGGAAACAGTCAGTAAACAAGTGAAAACAATAAACAAAAGCTCCAGGCAGCCGCTGGCAGGGCTACGGAAAATAAAGCAGCGTGAGGGGGTGGAGAACGCGGTGGGCGGGGAGGGCCTGACTTGGGGTTGGGGGGGTGCGGGGGTGGCTTTTTGGCAGAATCCTCTTCCTTCCTTAGGAGTTTCTATTCTAGTTCATGATGAAATCAAACCTGTTCTCTGCCCTCAATATGTAGTATATTAATTTTTACCATTTGCATCTATTTTTCCTTTTCTCAGCAATCTGGGAGAGAACTTGCCAAGCGTGTCCTCCACGCCGTCGCTTCTGTTTTTCCCAGTGCCTGTGCTCTTCGCTGCCTCCCCTGAGGACTTTAATTCTACTGGTCTGGCTTCCCTCGCACCGCCTCCATCTTCCGCCTCACCCGCTGACCTCGGGCACAGCCTCTCCTCACCTCCAGGTTCCTGTTCTTGTTTTGTGGAGGCCGTGTCCCCTTGCACCTCCCTGAGACCATCTTCTTGAGACTGCCCAACAGTTTGCTGAGATTTTATCCCGACCCTGGCAATGGACCATTTTCCAGAGGCTTCTTCCTCTGAGTTGTCAGGAGGATTTTGGCTTGCTTTCGCTCTGCAGCATTTTTCCACAGGTCGCGTAGAGAAGAAGTCTGCTTTTCTCGGCTCACCCTTGGACGTGGGTTATGAAGTCCCTCTGTGTCCTCTTCGGGGATGGTCGTGGCACGATGGAATCGCTGCCCCTTGCCCTGCTGTGTCCGATGGGTGTGGCGCTGGATAAATGCCCCCTGGGATGACTGGATGGTGTGGGCGGATGGACGTGGTGCCCAGTCCTAGCCCTGGGGGCATAGGCGGTGGGGCATGGAAGCAGTTCTGTCTGGAATCTCTCCACTGCTTCCAGCACTCACACCAAACAGACGGAGCCCATGGAAACTGCCGGGGGCCGGAAAGCCCTGCCACCATGGTTCCCACCTCTGCCCAAGTCTAGCACTTGACTTGTGGGAGAGAATTTGGAGATAATTGCACAAAACCACAGACTGCTCTGCCTTGAACTTTCTCTTCTCAGAGCTCCCAGAAGCCCCACATCTGGAGAGGTTATTTATGTTAACCTCCTATTTAGAAATTAAGCTCCGATTTGGAAATTAAGGATTGTAATTTAGCATTAACCCAGATGTCAAGACATAATGAGACACACTGTGGGGGAAATTGAATTCCATATTGCCAAAGACCCATTTTATATATAATAACCAGCCACTCACATTGTGCCAATATTGATGGATCATATGTTTAAAATTTTGATAGCTCATTCATTTCTATAATTACATTTATTTCAAATTAAATAAGTCTCGCACACCCTTGATATACAAAGAGACAAAATTAATTTGTGGGTCAGAATTAACCTGCCATTCAACCTCCAGAACTGTCCTTTCTGGAAGCCCTTGGAGAGTGACATTCTGCCATTTCACAGAAGAAGATTTGCATGCGAACCACTCTTACCCTGGAAGGGGCTTCATCCTGGGACTAGGAGGGAAGTGTCATTGAAAAGGGGCCGGGTAGGAGTGGACTCGCTCAGTAACAGGCTCAGATATGGACCCGGGGGCACAGCCAACAGAACTGATCTGCCTGAGAAACAGCAGAAACAATCACAGGGCAGTGGTCTGGTGTGGCAGGGAAAGGTGTGAGCATGGGTGCTGGCTCCCAGTCTACCAGTTACTGGTGAGTGACCTTGACAGGACTCATACAACTGTCCTTTCCTGAGCAGGGCAGGAGAAATGCCCGCTACTTCGTGCCTGCCTACGCCCCTTGTGGGGGCCCTGTCTCCCGGCCACAACTGGCTTGACCAAGAGTAGAGTCGTGGACAAATGTGGCTGATCCGATGGGCATGGAGCCCCCGAACAGCCGCGCTGTGTGGGTGATGCTGAGGGGTTTGGACAGCACTTCCTGCGTGGTCAGCCAGAGTCGACAGCACGCACACTGTGGAGAAGCTGGTCCACAGAGAGAGCAGAGTCACCTTGCAGAGGTGGGCAGAAGTGGAGATTGGACAGGCCAAGGAGAGGGCAGGAGCGGCGTTCGCGCTTGACTCTCCAGTGCTGGTTCCCCTCCATGTCAGCTCTTCCTGGTTTCCTGTCCTCGGCTGTCGGAGCTTGCCTCTACGTTTGCTTAGTAGCCCCTCCTGCAAGCCAGGGGACAGTGATAGGCTTCCAGTCGATGCCACACCATGGATTCAGGGCAAGGCCTCTGTCTCCATGAACTCATCATCCAGTGCAAGACCCATAATGAGTGCCACATGATGGGCTATGGCCCAGGGTGTGCTCGCCTATACCCATTGGGATTACATAGCCTCTCTGAGCTTCAGCAATGTGGACCTAATACTCCCCTTGTGGGAGCCATGTGAAAACAAGGAGAATGGGTTTGAAACATCAACCTACCCCTGGTGCACCATAGGTGCTCTGTAAGTGAAAAAAAAAAAGCGTTGATAAAATTTTTAAAATAAAGATAAGGCTGTCAACAAAGAGACATTTGAGGAGGGGCACCACAATAGAGTCCCCTGAATTTTGGGGTTGCTGAGAGTGAGAAAGTGCAATGATTCCTCGACATAGCCAGGAGGGACAGAAGGTGGAAAAGAGCGGCCGGGTGGTATTTCGGTCTGAGAGGGCCATAGGCAACCCTGGAGAATGTCCTATCTGTGGAGCAGCATGGAAGAGCCCATGGGCTTACACGGGCCTGGAGTGGGGAGATGGGGTAACTCTAAGAGCAGGCCCCTGAGACCTGGCAGGGGTCTTGGGTCCAGAAGCAGTAGAGGGAGGTGCTGGGGAGATGGGCTGAGGGCTCAGCTTTATCCCAGGACTATAGATGGGGGTCAAATTGGAGTGCACCGACTGTGGCAGGAGAGCACTGGCAAGGCCTGAGCCAAGGCTGGGCAGGACATGGCACATCTTGTTCCCATACAGGCCCACTCCAGATGACCACTGAGAAGTGGAAACACCCTCACTCAGGACATTTGACAAACATCCTCTCCCTCCCCCAACTCATCCTGGTCCCAGGGGTTTTGGGTGGGGAACATTCTGAATTGATGAAATTTTAAACCCACAATGGTGAAAAAAATCAACGAATTTGACTGTTTCCGTGTAAGTAACTAGGATCCATCAAACAGAATGGGCCACTCGGCATCAGAAATGTAATTAAGTGATGCCAAAAATGGAGATTTGTTTTCATGTACTTGAATCTGTAAGCAAGAAATTTAGTCCCTGGAACCTGCGTGTCACAGGCCCCTGGAGGAGAAGGAGGGTCCTTAGACACCACCTGGGAGCCATGTTCAGCAGGAGAACACTCCTGGGGGGCATGTGACGCTCTTTAAAGATTGACACACGGCAAAGGGAACTGGTGCCACTTCTTCAGGGGACCAAGATGTTAGCGGTTGTGAGAGCTGACCACTGGGCTCTCCGCCACTGGGTAGGTGGTCTGCCCGAGGACAAATGACCATGCATTAGGGGCTGCAAAGAAGAAAGAAGCCCCATTAGGTTAGAGGCTGGATGAAAGGGTTTCTAAGGTTCTCTCTAAGTTAGAGATGGACAACTGCTGGCACGGAGTTGCTGTCCTTTGTGCTGCTCTGGAATGAAAATGGTGAGTCAAATTTAAGGCCAGACCCTGGGGACTCCTAGTTACAGCACTGCGGGGGGAGTGACGCTCCCGAATTCGCTTCTGCCGTCTCCACAACAATCCAGTAACACTGGAATGATCGTCCTGATCTTACAGGCCATGACACCGACTCAAAGAGAGCAATTAGGCTGCCCAAGGTGACGCAGTTAATAAGCGGCAGAACCGAAATGAAATTCCGTCCTTCGTGCCCTTCCCAAACATTCCAGGCCTCTTTAGACAACCTATATTCTAAGAGGGGAAATTTAAGAAAACCAAACTTTTTAAATCTCTCAATTACATTTCATGGACTTGAAAGAGAATTCTGTGTATAAATCAGCGCAGATAAAGCCTCGACCAGCAACGTGCAATTGCTCGAATGTTCCGGCTTATTTCTGCAACACCTGGAACCCAGCTCTCCCGGCCTTCCCTCCCCAGAAGTCTCCCGCTCCCGGAGTCATATAAATATTTCAGAATAGTTGGGGCTGCAGAAGGTAGAGGAAAAGAGCCCCCTTCACGTACATCCCTGCGTAGTGCTAGACGTCTCACCCGGCGCACACCACCAGGCAGTACGGTCTCAGCCGGCGACTGATCCCTGTCTCCTGGGGGCTCAGCCCACAGCGGGGCAGTCCACCAGGGCTGAACTGCGCTGGCTTCCTTACCTGCTAAGGCGCTTGTGGCTGTTACTTAGAGATGCCATTTAAAATTCGGTACTCACTGAGGGCTCCGTGCACTGTAGACTCTGGATAAATGCTGCTAATGAGTTCAGGAGAGAAGGGAGTATTAGAATCCAGGATGTACTTACCCACTGGAATCTGGTGCAGAGAGCCCTGGGCAGGGGCAGGGGGCTGTGGTTCTGACCCTGACCTGCCTCCCGGCCACCCCTCTGTCAAATGAGGCTGCCATTGCTCAAGCCACAGACCCACCAGGGGCTGTGAGCGCTGCAGGGGAAGTGGGAGGAGGCACCAGGTTAGGGGTGCCCTAGAGATGCTGTGTCTATCAGCGTCACGCAGAGCCAGCACTTCGGCCAGTTCTGCAGGGGAACAGCTGTAGTTTCAAAGGATCAAACAACAGAACCGCTCCTCAGTTTCTCATGGTATCAACTACTTAATGTGATAAAAACTAGGCCCCAAGATGTTCCTCCCTGATGGAAGCACCAGAACATTTTTGGGAGCCCAGATTCTCACAGTGGATAGAAGGAGAGTTTCATCCCCGTATCACACGCCCAGCAGGTGGAGGCCCCAGGAGCAGCCCCTGCTGTCAGTGGAGCGGATGTGGAGGTAACGTGGAAACTGTCACAAGCAGCATGGCACACACATGCCTTATGGACTGGCTCTAGCACCTTCCCCAAAGACAGTGCTTTGGAAAGTAAGTATCAGGTAGGGCACTGAGTAGGAGCAGCTCCCACTTCAGCTGGCTGGAGCTACCCAGAGAAATTTGCTGGCTCCCATAACTGAAAAGGCCCGGAAAGGCCGACTTCAGCTGAGGGCTGGTCCAGGCGTGGAGGGCCCAGGTGTTTCCATGATGATGCTCTGTGTTTCACGCTGGCAGCTTCATCCTTGGTTGCTATATCCATTTCCTAGGGCTGCTGTAACAAATGACCACAAATGCCGTGGCTTAAAGGAACAGATTTAGTCGCTCACAGACTGGGGGCTAGAAGTCCAAGATCAAGGTGTCAGCAGGGCCATGCTCCCCCAGACACTCTGGGTAAAACCTTTCCTTGCCTCTTCCAGCTTCTGGTGACTCCCAGGAATCCTTGCCGTTCCTGGGCTTGTAGGTGCCTCCCTCCAATCTCTGCCTCCATCTTCCCTCCGTGTGTTTCTCTGTGCGTCTGCTCTCTTCTTTAAGGACATCAGTAATGCTGGATTTAGGGCCTTCCCTGATCCTGTCTGATCTCATCTTAGTTTTTGTCTATAAAGACCCTATCCTCCAACAACATTCTGAGGTTCTGGATGGGCAGGAATCTGGGGGACACTGTTCACCCCACTCCATCTGCCTGCCCTTTCAGATACTAGACAGCTGTCATAGCAAATAGGGGTACAGGTCCTGGATGACGTGCAGGTCTCTTTCCCAACTCTTGAACCAAAGCTTGATGGTGCGTGTTGTGTGTGCTGGGCTCCTTGCGCTGACTCTGCGCGCCTCTGCTGTCAACCGCCACCACCTGACACCCTGTGCACCTTGGGTCCCCGGAGAGGTTCATGCAAAGAACTGGAGGTACTTGACAGTTTACGTCCCAGGGGGCAGTCCTTGGCCCAAAGGTGCCTAGTATGAGTTTTGGAAAGCCCAGCTCCCTTGCTTACTCCCGAGCTCCACTGCAGGACCAACCGCCTTCTGAGGAACTTGCCTGAAATCGCCCCCTGGCTGGGCTCCCCTCTGTTCCCTCACTGCTCTCCCATGGGAGCACTCCCTCAATAAGGCACTGGACAGATCCTTGTCTCAGGGTCCGCGTCTGGGTAGGGTTGTCAGATTCAGCAAGCAAAGGTACAGTTCATAATAATAATAACAGAAATACCAATAACAATTAAGAAGAAAATAAACATAAATAAAAAGCCAGTTAAATTTGAATTTCACTTAACAATAAAGTACGTCCCACGAAATATATACTAAAAAATATTTGTTCTTTATCTGAAATTCAAATTTAACCGAGTGTGCTGTATTTGGCAACCCTGCTTTTGGGGAACCTAATTTAAGACAAACTTCACTCTGATTGGACCAGCTTGGAACATGATCTTGTTCCTGAGCCGAAGCACTGTAACAAGACGGACGGGACAGCAAGTACTTGCTTGGAGCAATCAGGGGGCAACCCTGGATCCGGGAGTGACGTTAAGTCCACCCAAGCTTTGGGGCTGGTTGTTCTACATGAGGAGGAGAGGTGTGGATGCTGGGGAGGCGCTCATGATGCCTATTACTAATTATAACTAAGTACTGTCAGTTCTCACTCCTTGCAGCAGTTGTGGTCTATAATCTCACAGCAAACACTGAATTATCAAATACTGAACCATTGCTCCGAGAGGAAAATGCAGAATTAAGTTCCTGTGAGCCTCCAGTCAGAATGCTTTTGTCAACCAGTCAGGACATCACCTTGTTCTATGAGTGTGTCTGTCTAAAGACGTCTTTTTTAACATCTACTGTAGATTCATTGGCATCCGACTCATGGCCGACAGCACTAACTCGGGCCCAGATGGAGCTCATCTAATGTGGGTGTTTTCTCCGTGAGGCACATGGCAGCCTTCCTGTGCTTAGGAACACCAGACAGCACTGCAGGATGATGCCCGAGGGCCATTTTAGAAAATGAAGTCACCACCGACAAGCACAAAAATGGGAAAACCCTAGCACTAAAGAAACTACTAAAAGGACGCTTGTCTACAGGATGAGAGCTGAAACCAGGAGACAGAGCGTCGCCCTGTCTGACTTCCACGGGGAAAGTATGAATTGAGCTGCTCAAATTTTTGCCACTCTACGTATGTCTGCAAAAGACCACAAAAGCGCTGTGAGTATTGACTTTGGGGCTCCCAAAAATATTGTGGCACACAGTTGAATTTACAAATACAGAATTTGCAAATAATGAGGATCGATTGTACCTGCAAAAACCCATTGATGGCTGTGTTTGCAGGCCTAGCAGTGCAGGTTTCAAGGACACACATATGACCTTTGCATCTCAGAGAATCCCCTCATATGAAAATACAGGGCTTGATAGATAAAGAGAGACTCAGACAAATAGACTCTCACGAGGGACTCTGTTTGCATAGCTGTCAACATGCAAACTTTACTTGCTATGTCACTACGGCAGCGAGCCATGTATTTGCAGTGTTAACACGAGTAACCGAGTACAAGGCACCATTATTTGCCGGGCTATTTAGTACCTGTATGATGTGAAATTCCTCAACTCAACCCACAGCTGCCTTCGTCTGTACATAGAGTGCCTGCTTTTTAAGCAAGGGAAAAGCCAGGCACTGAGCCACTTGACAACTTGCTGCCACTGTTGACACAGCCATTCGCTGTCAGCTCTTCTCACATGTCAGAGGCGCTGGCAGGACTGTTTAACCAAGGGTCGTTATTTCCAGTGTTGGGAGGGGATCATCCACCAAAGCCTTATTCATCTCTTGAAAAGTTTTCTCTTTCAGATTGACTGTTTGCCCCAAACAAACAAAACATCAAAACGCTGTCCTTGGCTGGGGCTGGCAGTCTCCTCCCCAAAGAGCTCTAGCTGCTGGCCACCAACTTCCCAGGCAGCAGAGGGGAGGCTGGCAGTCTTAGAGGCAGAGCTGGGGTGGGGGTCGGCGTGATCTGATGTTGTCATGGCTGGCCTCCCGCAGTATGGTAGCCATAATTTTTTCATCTTCCCCAGTTTTTAAATTTTAATTTTTTCATTGTTTTAAAATTAATTTTATCTTTTACCAAAATTATATATGCATACAGTATGTGAATGAACTGTTACTGAAAGGCTTATACCCCAGTCCCTTAAGCCCCGCCCCGCCCCAGGCAACTACTTCTGATTCTTGACTCTTTCAGCTGTTCCTCCGGGTGTCGACAGGCTTCTTGTAAACAACGCGCTTCTATAGAGTTCCTTGATTTATCCGTTTTAGCATTACATGGTGATTTCCTGTGAGGACAGCTGAGTTTTAAGCTCTCTTCCCTCCTCATGCACATCCCTGCCCCATCTCCTTATTATGATTATATCATTATTCCTAGTTAAGTCAACAGTATTTACCTACATCATTATAATCATATAAATATTATTTGCCGCAGAGCAATGATTTTGTTTCCTTTCTTGGTCATCTTTTATTTTTCTTTAATAATTAACATATTTTTTCCCTAGCTTAATTTTCTATTGCCTATTGCTATTTCCTTTTTTTGAATGCCCCACAGGCCTGTCACAGGTCAGTCAATATATTTTTTTCAAACTCCAAGCCCAGTTCTAACGGTGCCCTGCTACCTGTCATCCTCCAGGTGTCCTCTCACCTGTCATCCTGGGATACCCTTCTACCTGGACTGTCATCCTCCAGGTGTCCTCTCACCTGTCATCCTGGGATACCCTTCTACCTGGACTGTCATCCTCCAGGTGTCCTCTCACCTGTCATCCTGAGATACCCTTCTACCTGGACTGTCATCCCCCAGGTGTCCTCTCACCTGTCATCCTGGGACACCCCTTCCCCACCCTCTTGATCATAGAGCCCATGGGCTCCTCATTGTCAGTCTCCACTCTTCTTTTGCTAACACACATCCTCTGCTAGTTTCCTCTGAAAGGGTAGATGAGAACTGAATTTTCTGAGGTTTTTCAGGGATGACAATAATTCTGTTCAACCCTCACATCCAAATGATAATTTGGCTGGGTATTGAAGTCTAGTTTGAAGGTAAATTTGTTGAAGCCACTGCTCCATTTCCCTAGCATCAGATGTTGCACTTAGCCGTCCGCCGTTACTGCAATTCTCAGTCCGGGGTATCTGACCTGGTCTTTTTGATCTGGAAGTTCCAAGAATCTTCTCTCTTGTCCTTAACGATCATGGATTCCCACACTTCACTGTCCAGGTGAGGAACAGAGCCTGGGCAGGGCCCAGAGAGGAAGACGCCATGGCATGGCCCAGCTTGGATTAACACGGTTCCTTCCCGATGCATGCCTTGGCCAGCCTGACCCCTCGTGGGCCTCTCCTGCTGGTGTTTGCAGCCCAGGCTCCCCCCTCGGGGATAAGGTCTTGCCACCATGGAGGCTATTTTATAGGACACGAGGCCAGGTCAGTAGGCACATCCCAAAGAGCAGGGTGCATGGAAGCGATGTCAGCAGGAAGGTGCAGATATTGGAACCTGTGTCCAAGCAGGGCCTGAGCTGAGCCTCCGGAGGGCTGGGAAAGCTGGCCCACTGTGCGGCTCTGCACCTGTCAGCATGGCCGGTTGGACTACAGTGCCCCGAATGCCCCTTCTAGTATGCTTCCGGTTATACTGGGCCACAAGGGATGTTCTCTCAGAGTTTGGAAGGGGGCAGTGGCCGTTTTGTAGCATACACACATAGCTTTTCCCAACTGTTCATTCACACACTAATCTAGGTGCTTGGCGAAGGAATTCTGCAAATGTCATTAAAGTCCCAAGACAGTTGATTTTAAGTTACTCAAGAGAGAGATTTTCCTGGGTGGGCCTGGCTTAATCAGCTGGAAGTCCTTTAGGAGGACTTAGGTCTTCCCTGAGCCCAGAGACACCAAACCGTAGTAGGGTCTGCAATTGCTCTCCCTTCCCTTGGGTCCTCCCTCTGACCACTGCCTCAGTGCCACGAGCTGCAGCTAGTGTCTGTGGGTCCCGTCTTCTCCTTGCTCAGCCATTCCTGATTACCTCCCCTTGGACTTCCGACTTGCTTGGCCAACCCTCCCAACTGAGAAAGCTGACTTCTCATAATAAATCCCTTAATACGTATACATTTCTCCCTCAACTCTGCTTCATAAGCCCTGATGACACGCCAAAAAAGACCCGCCTTCCCCTGGGTGTGCTGTGTTCATGGTTCCATTGCGTGGCTCGGTTCTCAGGGGACCGTCAGGTGGGGGCCTTCCTGGGATAGGCTCAGCAGTGGCCCCCGCAGTGGTGTCCAGACTGTGCTCTCAGACCACCAGCCCCAGCATCGTCTAGGAACTTGTTAGAAATGCAGATTCTCACCCATTCCCAGAAACTCAAGTTTAAGAACTATTGTTCTTGGGGAACCTGAAGTCCTGCCCTCTGCTGATTTCTCTTCAGATGCCCAGGGAAATGAGGCATGCTGAGCCCACGTGGGCTGAGCCAGCCAGACTGGCCAGCCAGAGATACTCCCGGGCCCTCTTCCTGTGCTGGAACGAGCCCAGGGTCCTGCCCCCAGAGCCTTGTCTTCAGAGGCACAAAACTGTAAATGGAGCTGGGCTCTGGAGCTCAAACCTGACCTGCCTCTTTAGGGGGAGCAGGTCCGTCCAATGACTGCCTG
>NC_060270.1:71990838-72031105 GCF_021613505.1 Equus quagga
TCCAGGCCTGCCAGCCTTTCTAGCTTTTCACCCACCCACCTCCGTCTGAAGTCAGTCCCAGAGCACTCTGAGCTGCTTCTACCCAGGGGCCTTTGCACATGAGGGCTGTCTGCCTGAGGGCTCCCCATTCTACTTTCTCCACCTGGGTATGCCTGCTCCTCCTCATTCTCAACCCAAATATCACTTCCCCAAGACGCTCCCCGTCATGGGTTCTCACAGCAACTTACGCATTGTCACAGCATTCATCTCAGCTTGGAATTATATATTTCCATATTTATCATGTCTATTAACAGCTATCTTCTGGTCGAGTCTAACCATGAGGGCAGAGACAGTATCTATTGGTTCACCATAATTCCCCCATGCCCAGGACAGACCCAGGCATCCTAGGAGGCACTTCTTGATAAAAGTTTGTTAAATGAAAAAATGTCCGTGGGTGAGTGACTCAATATCTCTGAGATTCAGTTTTTTTAGGAGAGAAATGGGGCTGATGACATGCACCTTGCAGGGCTGGTATGAGAATTAAATGAGACGGATGGTCCCCGGTTGAGTGAGTGGCCTCCAGAGGGTGCTCAAGAGTGACAGCAGGCATTGCTGGCGGTTGACCTTCAGCTAATCACCCCCCCAGGCTAGAGGCGCCCTTCCCTCTGTCCCCACCTCTTAGCCCCCAAAATAGTCTGCTCCCCGCTTGTCTCCAACACTTGTCCATAAGCTTCTCATGCTCAGGATCTGTGCCTTCATTGCTCGTCAGTCCCATCGCTGGGGATGGGCTAGCACAGAGGGACCCTCAGTGTCTCAGATGGGGATCCCCAGAAGCCGGCTCTGGGACAAGGGCCCCTTAGCGGGGGATTTATTGAGGAAGTTCTACCAGGAGAAACCAGTGGAGAAGCTGGACACGGAAGGACGGAGAGGAGCCAGGGCAGGACTCTGGAGTGTAAGCTAGGCCTCAGAGGTGCCCCACCTGAGGCCAAAGAGCGAGGCTTTCATTGCAACCATCAGTTAAGGGTGGCAGGGTGGGCTAGGGGTCAGTCCCAGGCACTTTGCCTCTCTGCGCTGGGGCCGAGCCACTCCAGCAGGCTGCGGGCAGGCAGCGTCCCAAGAAGAGTTACAGGTGCGTGGTGTAAATGGGGGGTGTGCACAAATGGTAAGAGGCCCCCAGGGGGGCTGGCAGAGCACCGCCCACCCACCACACTCAGCGACAATCCCTCACACTTTCAACTCAGGAGGGTATCTTGAAGACCAAAAGAATGGCTGTTTTCTGGCGTTTCTGCCAGTGTGGCCAGCAGGAGAGGGAGCCCTGCCTGGGCAACGGGTCAGCCAGGAGCCCTCACAGCCTCCTGTGGAGACGACTTGCAAAGCCCTGCTCACCCCGAGGCCCACCCTGGCTTCTAGTGGCTCTGGGACCCCTGGAAGGGGGTGGGGAGGAGGGCCCAGAAGCCTGGCCTCTCCCCTGCAGCCCGGGGAGTGGCCACTGCTGCTTAGGTGCGAGAGGGCCTGGCAGGCTCTCCTCCAGCAAGAGGGTGGAAAAAGCCAGATGGAAAATCCTGACTTGGCCAATTAATACGAGCAGCAGGAAAATCCCTAAATTGGTTCCATAACAACCAATCTCTGTTCCCAGGTCCACGGCAAGGCAGCAAAAATGAATCCCACGTGAAGGAAAATTGAAGCGTGCCCAAAAGTTCGTCAACACTTTTCTGTCTTCCCTCGCCAGGTTCCCGGCTAAAGTTGTGAGAACAGGCCTCCCTGTTAAGCGAGGTAATTTGATCCGGGCAATAATCATCATAAATATTCATGGTTTTGCCTTAACATTAGGATAACATCTGTTTCCAAACATCTGCAATCTGTTTTCAATGCCTCAGTAAAATGTAAATTAGCTATAACTAATACAATAAAGCACTAATGGGGATAATGATAATGAAAGACGCCCATTAGGGCGGAAGGCCAGCTCTGTCTCCAATGGCCAGTTTTCTGGAATTCTCCAGAACTTTGCTTTCCACCCTCTCAAACTTCTCTCACATGAAAGGGGCTTTGAAAAGCCTCTGCTGGCCTCTTAGGTTTGCTCCCTAAACCAGCAAGCATTTCGCCAGCCTGGGCCTCCTCTGTACCTCCCCTTCTTCAGAGGATGCACACAGATCTTTCTAGAAGTCACGTCCACCTGGGCAGGTCCCATGCACAAACCCCTCCACTTCCCGCAAAACAAAGTCCAACCTCTTGGCCTACAGGCCAGACCTGAGCTGCTGCCTCCCCCAGCCCTAGCCCCAGCCCTTGTCCGGCCGCCCACCTCCCCCCAGCATGCCACCACTCTCACGTCCTCAAAGGACCTGAACACTCTCTCTTTATGTGTCCGTTACTGCTTGGTTATTGCACTGTGCAGAGAGTGCCCACAGCAAGGTGAAGAAAAGACAGACTGGCCAGTCGTAAACTGGCCCGGGGATGCAAAAAGGGCATTCACAGAAGAAAGACTAACAGCCATTTCACTCTCACTAGTCTTAATGAAAACAAACTAAAACAATGGTGAACTATAAATAATACCGTGATTTTACGTTGAAAGGTGAAGTAGCTAAGTTGCCAAAACAATTTGTGTGAGATGAAACTACTCTTATTTATTTAAAAATATGTATACATATTGGGAAATACTCTGGGGAAAACATGGATGACATGCGTCTGGATGCAACTCCTAACTAAAGTGTTGTGTCACCTTTGAGACACAGGATCTGAGAAGGTGCCTTTCTTTGTTATTTGAATTTGTTATAAGAAATATGCATTGTATTGTATTTTTTTAAAAACGCAGCCACTTATTAATTCCAAAGGTGGAAAGAGTAACTTTGTAGTGGACAGATCTTGGGATACCATCTGAACCAAGTTATCAGGACGAACATCCTCGTCATGTGCCTCCCTATAGGATGCGCTGAGGAGGACACAACATCCCTCCTGCCATATTCCCGATAAGATGCATAGCCTGGGTGGAATCCCAGGGAAACGTCGGACAAGCCCAGGTTAAGGAACATTCTACAAAATAAGCAGCTTGTGTCTTGAGAGATGTTATGGTCACGAAACCAAAGACAGCCTGTACCACTGTCCCCGGTTAGGTGGACTGCAGAGAGGAAACACATGATCCTGGGTTTTCGTTTCCTTTAATGGACTTTTGGGGGACATATGTGAAATCTGAATGAGTTCCGAGATTAGATAATAATATTCTATCCATGTTAATTTCCTGATTTTGATAATGGTCCTACAATTATGCAAAAGAACACTCTTGTTTTCAGGAATATGCATGATGTGTTCAGTTGGAGAGAAAGCACATCCTAACCTTGGAGATATGGCAGAGAGCAGCTGTGGACACGCAGGGCCACCCAACTAGCAGGCACACGTGGGACCCCGGTGGAGCAGCCTCTATTGCTCCTTCACCCAGAGAAAGCCTGAGGAAGAAGGGTGAGGAGGAGGCCCCAGAAGGGAAAAGCATAAAGAGAGGACTGCGGGAAGTGAGGGAGGAAGAGGGGAGGGGATGGGCTGGGAAGGGGGGTTGTGGAGGGACAGCCCACCTCAACCCAGGCGCTCCAGGAGTGAGGCTTCAACACTTGTATGGCCCCAAAGACAGAACTTCAGAGCTTGGGGCGTTTGGGCTCAGTCACCCAGACACCTCCTCGAGCATTCACTTAGGGGAAAGGCACAAAGCAGCCCCCAGGGCAGGCAGAGGAGGGATACCCCGGCCTGGGCAGAGCAGCGCCTGACCCCCTCAGCCGGTAACACCTCCCCATGGATGACCACCCAGCCATTGCCCGACCTTTGCCCCCTGCAGGTGGCCAGAGATACTACTCATAAGACAAGAGAAAAGGACTCCCCCACCGTGCACAAACACCCACGCCACCCAGGCGGCCGGGGAGGAGACCCTGGGGCACGTGAGCATCGACCCCAATGTGAATGAGGGCTCCCACAGTGTTTGGGAAACAACAGTGCCTGGAAAAAATAGCTGTTTGGCTATTGGGTTGTTTGGGAACAGTTTGTGTCACTGCAGCTAGACATGCTCCCTGCCTTTCCTTCCCTGCTGGGAAGGGAGACTGTCCCCACCTGGCCTGCTCCCCGCAAGTGGGCTTTCTCCCTGCTGTCATAGACAGGCCCCGGCCCAGCCCTGTGTGCACTGCCTGGGGCTGCTCCTCTGTGTCTGCCTGGGGGGGGACCCCCGGGTGGGACAGGGCCAGGAGCCCTGACCACCAAGTGCGCAGACCGCCGCCATTGCGCCCCATGGCAAAGGGGACCTCTTTTACAGCCTGGCTGCTGTCCCAGGAATATTCAGTGACATTTTAGAGGGCAGCACCCGAGCCAGGGGAATCAGCAATCCTGGGCCCTGGACCAGGCTCCACAGAATCGGCTCCACGCACGCCGGCTTTTTCTGCTGGATTTAACCTTGAACAAGGGGGATTTTTTTTTTTTTTTATTAATGTTATGATAGATTACAACCTTGTGAGATTTCAGTTGTACATTTTTGTTAGTCATGTTGTGGGTACACCACTTCCCCGAACAAGGGGGAATTTTTAAAAAATCATAAGAACTGCCTGACTGACCCTACAGCACTGTGGTGAGGACTAGGAAAGACCCCAGCACCCCAGCAGGTCAGGGTGGCCCTGAGAGCCACTTTTCCACTCCATGGAAAGTCTAGCGTGGGGTTTGTTGTTGACCCTCTTGACTCCCAGGTGCGGGATCTGAGATTCATTCCCGAGTCATAGGATTTCCTAGGAAGTGGTTACCCACCAGTTGGCACTTCTGGGCCCCGGGAACCCCCAGGCCACTGGATCCAACTCCCCAGTGCTGGGACGCTGCGGTCCCTGTCTTTACCAAGATTGAAATAGACAATAGTGGTGCCAGGGGCTCTTGGGCCACAGACTGGCCTCCTCTCCCTTACTGCACAGCTGGGAGCCTGAACATCTGGGAGCTGTTTTCAGGTGCAGAGCAGGCTCCCCCACCACTTTCCATTTTAACCTTGTGGGGGACTCTGGCCCCCCTGGCACAGTGTTACCTGAGAACCACATGTGCTGGACCCACAGACCACTCTTCAAATGGTCAAACTGGGACCCAGCTTCCTCTACCAGAAAGTGCTGGTTCCCAGTGTGGACATTCTTGCTCAGCTGCCCCTGGGGGCACCAGGAGTCACCACCTTCACAAAGGGCTGAGTGAGCAGGAGGTGGGGCCACTTCGTCCTCTGACTCTCCTCCCATGGTCCTTCCCTGACAGCCCTAAAGAGGGGCTTCTGCTGTGACTGCTGGCCCTGGGGAGCCAGGGGCTGAGGCCCTGGACCAGCCACATTCATCTCAGTGGCAGCTGGAATGAATGGCAGAGAAAAGGGGGAGGTGGAGGCTAATGAGGGGGCAGCCCAACACCGTGGAGTCTTGGCCTTGGCCAGTGGCTGAGCCACTAGGGGCAAGTTGCTGAGCCCTTGGGCCTCGTGCCCCCCACAGGATCTTGTAGGGTAGGGTTTCACGGTGCCCAGCATAGTCCCTGGCACATTCTGGAAGCTCAGCAACCCCTTATCTACCACTTAACTCACCTCCTGCTCTGGTCAAGTTTCCCCAAAGCAGTAAAGATGGGGCTGGGCGAGAGCTCCTTCTCTGTTTCGGTGGTTAGAGAAGGAAAATATGTGTGCATCGTGTCCAGCATTGTGCGTTTGAATTTTAAATGATTTAAATCATTACTAAAACTTCTAGTCATTAAGGGTAGTTTTTTAAGTGGCAGAAAGAAATGATTAAGTGAATGGTCACTGTAGGAATGACCAGCATGTCCCATGGTGTACAGACCTGTGTTAGTGACCTTACCCATGTGTCCCATAAAGTCAGCTTCTGGTCTCTATTCAGGTATGGAGTGAGCGAGATATGACTTGACTCTCCTATGTAGACGCTTAGTTTCTGTTTAGGCCCCCACTTCACTGTTGGTGTAAACTTGAGTTCAGTCCATTTAGAATTCCCTGTCTCTTTCCTGGGGGCCCAGAGTTACCACCGGCCACCTCTGGCCCTAGCAGGGACATCCTCATGATGGCTGCTGTTGGGCTGCCAGGCTGGCCTGTGCCCAGCCCCTTGGGATCCCATCGCAGCCCCCTGGTGGCCTGGGATCAGGAAACCTCTGTGGGCTCATGCCACATGCATCCCCCCATGCAGACCCTCTGAGTAGCCCTCTCCTCAGGGACTCCTGGCTCCCCTGGGACTCCTGGCCTCCCAGCCTGGGGGGTTTCTCTGATAGCAACCTCCTTCTTACTCATCAGTTTTCCCTCTCTGGCCTGTTCCATTCCCTCAAGGCTAGACTTTTTTAACTTAAAAAGTACGAAATGATTCCATTTTCTCTACCGTCCTGTTATCCTTCTCTGAGGCAACAAATGCAACGGACTGTGGGGAGAGACAGAGAGGAAGGCCCGGGACAACAGTGGAAGGGAGAAAGGCGTGGGATGGAATGGGAATCAAGAACGTGGTAGGAGGAAGAATAGCCCCGAAGACGACCAGGTCCCAATCCTGGGAACCTGTGAATGTGCTGACTTAGGCAAAAAAGTCTTTGCAGAAGTGACTAAATTAAGGATTTTGAGACAGGGACATTATCCTGGGTTATCTGGGTGGGCTCAACACAACCACTGGGATTCTTGCAAGAAGGAGGCAGGAGGGTCAGAGTCAGAGTAGGAGACGTGATGGCAGGAGCAGAGGTCATAGCGATGGACTTTGAAGATGGAGGAAGGGACCATGAGCCAGGGAATACAGGCGGCCAACAAAAACTGGAAAAGGCCAGCAAACAGCGTCTCCCCTGGAACCTCTAGAAGGAACGCGGCCCTGCAGACGCCTTGATTTTAGCCCACTGGGATCCAAGTTGGACTTCTAACCTCCAGAACCGTAAGGTAACAAATGTGTATTGTTTAAGCCTCCTAGTTCATGGTAATTTATCACAGCAGCAATAGGAAATTAATATACTCTTGGTTACGCATTAAATATCCTCCTGTCACACGTGTAGTGCATCCTTCGTCCGCTCTCGTCTTTGGTTCCGTACAAGCCCAGCTGCGGTTTGTCCGAACAGCCACTGCTCCAGCTCGGCCACCCCACGCCCTCTTCCCTAATCCCTTTTCTTGACCCTCTAGGCTGCTGGAGCCCTGTCTCTTCTTCAGACTGAGGATCTACCCGCTTGTTTTGAGAACCCAGGTGACCACCTTCTGTGGCTTCTGCTTCCCTTCCTGGGGTGAACACTTGTCTCTGCTCCCTCCTTCTGTTCCAACACACCAGCCTCTCCAGAAGGAGAGGCCTTTCTGCCACCCCTGCCTCAGGAATGCTCCCTTCTTTAGGCGCCTCTCCCACCTCCCGCTGTTCTCTACCTATGGCCTATCCAAACCCCACCATCCCCAGCCTGCCACAGAGCAGGGAGGTCGAGGCCCTGGCTTGACCCTTCTGCACCTCTAAATGTGCACTGTCCCATGTCGTGGCCACTACCCCACGTGGCTATGTACATTTAAATCTAAACTAATGAAAGTCAAAACTCAGTCACCGAGCCACACTAGCCACAGTTCAAGCACTCAACAGCCACATAGGGCTGAGGCCACTGTATTGGACAGCACCAATATGGAAATGTCCATCATTGCAAAAAGGTGCACTGGCCAGCCCTGCCCTGAGACATTCTTCTTCCCCTTTAACGTCTTTGAAGCCCTGCCCTGCTCCAAGAAAGGAGGGCCTAGTTATGTTTATGCCTGGGCGTGAGGATGCTTTCGTCCTCTATTGTCATTCCTCAGAGCGTTTGCATTCTCTGCCTGCCCCCTGACTAGGGAATGGATATTTCTGGCCCATGATAAAGGAATCCCAATATGGAGGCTGTGGCCATGGGCCTCAACATCTATTTCTTCCTCCTCTAGAGTGTCTTTCCCTACTGTAGAGAATCGAAAGCTTAAACTACATTTCCCAGACTCCTTTGCAGTTAGCATCCCGGATTTAAAATAAGTTCTGCCAAGTAGAAGCAATTACATGAGGTTAGAAGATAGAGAGGAGGTGGAGGCCATCTTCCTAAAGCTTTGGGCTATTCTCTTCTGGCAAACAAGAAAGACCAGTTTCCAGCTTCTTGCTGCATAGTGTTGAGAAGTGGGTGCAGCAGTGGCTGGATTCAGCATTCCAATCTCCAGCCACCAGCTTCCTGGGTCACAAGGCAGCTGGGTCCATGGCCAGTGTTGTAGGGGCAGTGGCAGCTCCCAAATCTCAGCCTCCTGGTCCCTGGATCCCAGCTATGGCGGTGTGTTCCTGGAATTAATCTCCTGCTCTGCGTTATTCTGGTAGCCATTCTTGGAGACCCAGGCTGGAACCCAACCCCTACCCCTTCAAATGACTTTGTAAATGTTTAATTCCCTCTATTAAATCCCCTTCTGCTAAAATACCTAGCATGGTTTCTGTTCTCTGCACTAAACTCTGACTATTTCAGCAAGGAGACAGAGTGCAGCTGGAACAGGTCCGTTCTAAATCAGAATGATTATCAGAGCATCTTTAAAATAGAAGTTGTCCAGAGTCCAGATGATTTGTCCTGGAAACAGCAGTTCCCGACCTCAGTTGCCCTTGCTCTGCAGAGCTCGACCAACTGCCGCCTGCCTTCATGTTACATAATGGTCTGATACCCCAGCTCTTCAGAATTCTGGAACCCCAGAATAAAAGAGTCAAGGAGCCCAGACAACTTCAAACGCCAAAGCTGGCTAACACAACAGGGTTTTTATTATTATTATTATTAAGGTTAGATTCAAAGCAGTAGAGTTACAAGGTCAAAGGTTACGTCAGAAACATCATTGAGCTGTCAAAAGCAGATGAAATTAGCCACATGAAATTATGGAACACAAATCAGTCATATTTGTTCTGCAGAAGTGAAAAAAAAAAGCAACAATAATTGTTTTCATCAAGATCTAAAAACAACAAGACTGTGAGTGCTGTGGTCTGGGGCGTCTCCTCGCCACCTCTGACCGCCGGCGTCCTGCTCACTGTCCACATGATCTGGTTCGCTCCTGTTGATACCTGAGTAGCTTTGCCTGCCTTGACTCATACGCACTTTACTCTCCATCCACGATGCGATAATTTCAGTACAGTAAATCGTGCTTTCTTCCCAAGGAGCGCAATTATCTGAAAATCACATCCCAATAAGTTGACTTTATCTCCTTGGCAATCTCCTCATACCAAAGATTATCGAGAACCTCTGCCCATTTGTCTCTCTCACTCATTCACCAAATATATATTGGACACTGTTGTGGGTTAAATAATTTCCCCTAAAAAAAAAATGTTGAAGTCCTAACCCCTAGTACCTCAGAATGTGACCTGATTTGGAAGTAGGATCATTGTAGAGGTAATTAGTCAAGCAGAGGTCAGGCTGGAGTAGGGTGGGGCCCAAATCCAGTATGACTGGTGTCCTAATAGAACAATGGCCATGTAGAGGACACACAGGGAGAAGGCCACATGAAGACAGAGGCAGAGAGTGGAGGGATGCAGCTGCGAGCCAAGGAATGCCAAAGATTACCAGCAACCACCAGAAGCTAGGAAGAGGCAGGAAAGGCCTCCCCACGGCTTTCAGAGGGAGCACAGCCCTGCCGACATCTTGATTTCAAATTTCCAGCATCCAGAGATGTGAGACAATAAATGTTTGCTGTTTTAAGCCAGCCAGTTTATGGCCCTTTGTTCAGGCAGCCCTAGCAAATGAATGCAGGCACCTACTCTGCAGCAAGCTGGGGCTCCAGTGGGGAAGGAACTGGCGTGGTCTCTGTCCTCCAGGAGCTCAGAGCCTCTCCTGCTTCCCCGTCCCTCTCAGCCTCCTTCCTCCTGTCTTCTCACAGCCTCTTTTTTCAACTCCGCTGGGAGAAGGATGGGCAGCAATTTTCAGCGCCCCGAGGTTCAGAAACCAACCAACAAGCCGATCCCTGGAGATTTAGGACCAGAACCCACAGCCCCTGGCTCTTTAGCTATGAGCACGATATTTCAGTAATTCTAATCGAGGCTCTTGATTTTATATATGGGGAAACTGAGGCCTGGGGAGCTGAAGTGACTTGCCCAAGATCAGGCTAGTTAGTGTTGGAACCAGAGTCCAGTGCTGAGGCCCCCAGATTCCTAGTCTTGATGTCCTGCCCTGACCCCTGTGAGGCACCATGAGAGGTGGAAGTCAAACCTGTCTTTCCAGGGAGATTTGTCCCCAGTCAGAGGCTCTGTCCCCTGAGGGCCCTCCTTTCAGGGCTGTGTCTCACTTGTGACAAGCTCTGCATTCTCCCTACGCCCCTACATGCAGGCCCCGCTCGCCCTAGTAGCATCCTGCAGTCCACTTGTGCGCCCTGACCACCTCCCTGGGACCCATCCTTCTGGCTGGATGTGTACACCCTGAGCCAGCTCAGTCCAACCTGGAGCTCCTGGAGAAGAACTACAGCCGAGGACACGGGGGTTTGGGTGCTGGGCTCGGAGGCCTGGGTCGGCCAGAGCGCACAGCTGCGCACTTTGGGTACTCGTGAGTGCATTTGTTTACATAGCGGATAGCTGGTGTGGACACATGCGATCAACGTGTCAGTGCCTCCTGGCCTGTGTGGGATCACAGGCCCTTTAAGAATCTCATGAAAGTTGGAAATCTTCCCTGATAAAACTTGACATTCAGACATACACAGAAAACTTTGCAAACAATTTTTCAGGGGGTGTGCTGGCCACCAAAGCTCATCTGTGTCCCCTTTAGAGGTCCACAGAATCAATCCAGGTAAGACCCCAGGTGAAAGGTACACGGGTGTGTGAATAGCGACGTATGCACAGCATGTTGACGGCTACGTCCGCATATGAAATATGCAGCACACATTCTGTGCGGCTCACCTTACAGATGAAGACTTGGAGCCAGATGTCTTTGAGGCCATACGCTGAGTGAAGAGAGAAGGACACAGGCCATGCCTTCCACAGACCACGTGAGGCTCCTCTTTGCTACCCTCCCAGCTGTGTAATCTTGGGCACATGAATCTGCTTCTCTGAGCCTCAGTTTCCTGATGCATAAAATGTGGATTTGCATGAAGTTGAGGAATAAATTGAAAATGCCCAGTAAAAGAATAACCAGCAATTTGAAAATTAACAAAAAGTCCGTTGTACAGCGATCCGTTTCCTCTCTCTCCCTCCCTCTCTCTGTAACAGAAAAATATATATCTTAAAAGATATTCACCCAAACGTTACCAGTGCAGGACTTGGGTAGAACTATAGATGATTGAATGTATTTTTCTGTATTCAACAAAGAACATTTATTCTTTCGGCACACAAAGGAAAAAAATAAGCATTATTATTTTTTCAAATTAAGTGCCTAATACAGTGTTTGCTAGAGAGCAGATGGCCAATAAATAACGCTTATTATTACATTTATGTGTTGCATGAAATATGTTTCCATATCATATCAAGTATATTATTAGAGAATCACTGGTGTTCATTCCTTCATAAGACATCGGTGGAGTACCTATGACATGCATACAAGGCATCGTCCTGGACCCAGGGGAGGGGTGGGTGCGGAAAAGAATCTCCCAGGATGGGAAAGGGATGAGACCATACAGATAACTGCTGTACCCAGCCAGTGCCACATGCTGGGACAAGACTCCAAGATCGCTTGGAGAGGGGGCGTGTGTGTAGGGGGCTGGGGAAGGTGGAGCATTCCGTGGACAAGCACCATTTCAGCTGCCCTTGAAGGCAGGGTGGGGAGGCGGGATTTCCAAGGGGGAGATGGAAGGATAGAGTAGCTCCCAGTGGGGAGAAGGCACCAAGTAACTGGGAAAGGAGGGGGCCAGCCACTAGCAAAACCCTGGGGACAAAGAGGGGAACGGGGCTGGACCACAGAAGGCCGTGAGTTCCAGGCTAATGCAGTCTGACTTCATCTGACAGAAGATGGGAGTCCCTGTGCTGCCACTTGAGCAGAGAAGTGGCCCAATCAGAGCTTCAGTTTGTTTTTCGTTAGGACTGTGGTCATTTGTGAGGAGCAGAGACTGGACTGCAGAGACTCAACCAAATAGGGTCTTTCTTATTTGTTTTGTTTGGTATAACATGGAACCTGGAGACAGAAAGTTCAGATCCGGCCCCTAGGCTCTACTATGTTAACAATGAGGTAGGGGCCTTCCACCTTTCTGCTCTACCATCCCTGAAGTGTGCCTTCCATCCTGAGATTGCCTCATGGTCATAAAATGGCTGCTACTCCTCCAGCCTCATGTCCACCTTCTAGGCAGATAGGCAGGAGGAGGAGGGGGAGGAGAAGAAAGAGAATGTGGAGGAGGAAGAGAAGGGGGTGGTAGAGGAGGGGGAGAGGGGAAGGAGAGGAGGTGGATCCTATTCATACGAAAATCCATAGTAGGGAAATCTATAGAGAGAAAGTAGATTAGTGGTCACCAGCAGCTGGAGAGAAGGGGGATTGGAGAGATGGGGGGTGATAGTAAAGGGCACAGGGTTTCTTTCCGAGGGGATGAAATATTCTAAAATTGACTATGGTGATGGTTGTACACATCTGTGAATATGCTAAAACCCGCTGCATTGAACTGTACACTTTGAACGGGTGAACTGTATGGTGTGTGAATCTCAATAAAGCTGCTGCCTCCTGCCTTTCCCATAAGGTGGTGTAAGCATGGAGAACAGGCCTGGACCCTCCCCGAGAGCCCGCGGGAGGTCCCATGGGTGGGGAGAGGACAGCGTGGAGGGATAGAAAACCCCATGGGTCTGGGGACACTGAGGCAGCCACAGACCCTAGAGGGCATTCAGGTCCAGGCCTGACCAGGCAGGCTGCAGCCTCGTGTTTCAGGTGCAATCTAGATGGAGACAGGTGCCGCGGTGAGCCTGGCTCCCACCTGCCTCTACCGATGCTCCTGATGGCCCTGAACAGTCCTTCATGCATTCATTTGTCACACATTTGCTCCTTCATCGACGACTCCTTCACTTAGCAAACACAGGTATCCACTTGGTATCTACTTTGTGCTTCCAAGAGTCCCACCCTGCATCCATACAGCTCCCCTGTTTCTCAGGACTCTGTTCCCTCACTTCACAGACATTTAATCAGCACCTACTATGTGCCAGGCACCATGACGGGGGCAGGTAGACGGGACAGACACAATCCCCACTCTCTCAGGCATGAACAGACTAGCTCAAAAAAAAAAATTTTAGTATCTTACTTTATATTTATTATAACTTTTCTGAAATAGGGGCACATAAAACTAGGTACAAACTCCCTATGCTTATGGTTCTTATGAAACTATAGAACCCAGTGAACTGACCAGTGTAATACAAATAAAACCATAAAACCAGTAACAACGTTGGTATTTTCTGCTCCTAGAGTCTGACCTGCAGAGGAAGCGAGCCCTGTGAAGTCAGTCCTCCTCCACCCTTTGTGTCCAAAATCCTGCCCCGTGACGTCCCCTGAGAAGAGAGCTCGAGCAGTGTCAGGGTCAGAGTGTGCACAGGGACAGGCTGGGGGTGCGGGGGCACGGGCCCTGAGGACGGGCCACTACCATGAGGAGGAACTGTGTTCAACGGATGGATGTGGGGAGAAGGGACCAAATCGGGTTCAGAAGCACGAGTGTGTGAGATCCCGGGGTGGGGGTGAGCTCAGCACGGCTGGGGCGGGAGGTCTCACAGGGGGAGGAGGGGAGGAGGCGGCAGCCAGTCCCTGGAGAGACTGAAAGCCTGATTGTGAGGGGCTGGGCCATTGTCCTGGGCCATGGGGAGTCCCCAGAGTGCTGTGAGCACGTTTCTGTTTAGTGGGGCCATGCTGGCCACGCTGTGGAACGCAGATGAGAGGACGAGCGAGGGAGGTTAGTGCCATGGTAGACATTGGGGTGGGGGGTCATGGATGCCAGGCTGAGCCCAGGAGAGAGGCCTGGGCTGGCGACCCATGAGGCTGTCAGCCGTGGTGGTCAGGGGCAGCCAGGACCCTGGACTGGGCATGTGGAAAAGAGGGGAGGCCTCGGGGAAGCAGTGGAAAGGGGCTCCTGACAGCGAAGGGCCTGGTGGATGAGTCTCCCCAAAGCAGAGAGCCTTGGAGGGGTCTCAGGGGATACGCTCGAGCTGGGCTGGGGGACCCCCGAGCCCCCCACCTGACACGCCCTGCAGCCTTTGCTTCTCTGCCAGAGGTCATAAGATGAGGGCGGCCCCCAGCGCCAGGGATGGGCTTGGGCCCAGAGGAAGCAGATGCCCACCTCCCTCGGCCTGCTTTTCATGCCGGTGCCAACATAAATTGCCCGGAGCAGCCCCCCTCCCCGGCTGCTGTTTTGCAGTCGGGGTGTATCAGTCATGATAAGACATTACTTAAAGCACCGGTGACAGGGCCTAATCAGTCTTGTGAAATATAGACTTCTCCCCACACTGCGGGCAGGGCCGACATTAATACACATTTATGCAAAGCAAGAGCTGTAGCTGTCGGGGGCTAATCTTTACAAGTATGATAAATGATGTTTATTTTCCATGATGGAACGAAACACCCCAGCCGACAGTAATTGTAATAAAAAGGACAGATCAACTTCTATAAAGTGATTGAATTACCCTTCGATTGCATTAATGTCCACACTCCGTCGTGTCACCGGCTTCCTCGAGGTTCCGAGGACAGTGAGCAAGACGGTTTCCCCTTCAAGCCAATGCCTGCCCTTCACCCAGCTGCTGGGAGTGATGGGCTAGGTGTCCTCCAGCCCAGCTCTTATCTCCTGGGGTGTGAAGACCCCCAGCTGAGTGAGCACAGTGACAAGCGTCAGCCTGGACAGCCTGGAAGTGGCCAGGTAGTGGCGGGAGGGAGGCAGGAGCAGGCAACCCTGCATGGCTAGCCTTTTGAAGCAGAAAACAAGGTGTTATGTCTATTCTCCCCACGGCCCCAAGGGGTGGATGCTATTATTATTCTGTCTGTGCAGGCAAGGAAGTGGGGGCTCAGAAAGGTTAAGTGGCTTGGCCAAGGTCACACAGCTAGAGTGTGTCAAAAATGGGGGTCTCACCCAGAAGTGTTTAACAGACTGCTACTGAAGGCTCCCAGATCTCCATCTGACGTGTGACCAGGGACCTGCCCAGCTCAGTAGTGACCCAGAGGATGGCAGTGTCAGGCTGCTCTGCTTACCAGGCAGAGTCTGGAGACCAGGAGGCCTGGGCCAGCGATGCTGGAGCTATCTTCCAACATCCCAGCCTGGGCATGTGCTGGCAGGGAAATGCATGGCAGAGCAGGCAGACAGGTTTGAACTTCTCTCTTGAGACCTTAGTCTTCTTACCTGTCAAATGGGGATAACAGCAGCACCCACCAGCACAGAGCTGGTGGCCAGTTCACTGAGAACAGGGTCCCATGAGGGTCTCAGCTGGGTCATCCCTCAGACTCAGACACCTCTTGGGAGGTCCAATGACCCCATGGGAGGGCTGCCAGTGACCCCAAGGAAAAGGGAATGGTGTCCTGACCTATTACCCCTCAGACGCCAAAGGACCTTTTAACGAAGCCCATGGCTCTTGCCACTCACTTGCCTAAAGCTCTCCAGTGGCCTGTACTGAATCAGAACGAGTGCCAGCTTCTTAACCCACATAGGCTACCCCGTGCATGTTCAACTTTGCTCAAGTACAGACATGGCAATTTCAGAAGAGTCCATCACATCCGAGTGTCTCTGTACTGAGCCTGGTTCCAGGTTCCTGTTGCTTACTCCCCACCGCAGCCCTTCATAGTTGGGGAAACTGAGGCTTAGAGAGGGGACAACACGGACCACGGTCACCCAGAGCTAGCTAGCAACAGGGCCAGCCTTCCAACCCAGAGCAGGGGCACTGAGGCCTGGTGCCTTCCACCCCTGCTGCCTTGCCCTGGGCCCTCCCCTGCCTGACTGGCTTTGGCGGGAAGCCAGAGCCCACTCTGAACTAACAAGTGGTCTGACCAAGGAGAGCATTTTCAACATGATGCTTTTTTACTACATTGAAGCCCAAATCATAGCCCATCTGAACTGTTTCTGAGCACAGCCCTGCAGGGGTGCCACAGTGGGCATGCGGATCAGGATCCTATGGAATCAGCAGCACCCTAAGTGTGGGCTCTGCAGGTGTCCACAGTTGTGGATGGAGGTGGGTGGGACAGTACGTTGGGGGAGAAGATGCTCCCCCCACCTCCTCAGGGAACTCAGTACCCAGTACTGCGCATGGTGATTCTCCAACTTGAGCATCATCAGAATCACCTATTAAAACCTGGACTGACGTGGTCTATCCATACAATGGAAAAGCATTCAGCCATACAAAGGAATCTAGTACTGACGCACGCTACAATGGAGGAATCCCGAAAACACAATGCTAAGTGAAAGCAGCCAGACACGAAAGGCCCACGTTGTATGACTCCATTCATATAAAACATCCAGAGTGGGCAAATCCACAGAGACAGAAAGTACATTGACTGGCAGTTTTCAGGGTTTGGGGAGGGGGACTGGGGAGTAACAGCTTAATAAGTATAGGTTTCCTATACTACCCAAAGCAATCTACAGATTCAACGCTATCCCAATCAGAATCCCAATGGCATTCTTCACAGAAATAGAACAAAGAATCCAAAAATTCATATGGAACAACCAAAGACCCTGAATAGCCAAAGCAATCCTGAGAAATGAGAACCAAACTAGAGGCATCACAATCCCTAACTTCAAAACATACTACAAAGTGATAATGATTAAAACAGCATGGTACTGGCACAAAAACAGACACACAGATCAATGGATCAGAGTTGAAAGCCCAGAAATAAAACCACACATCTATGGACAGTTAATCTGCAACAAAGGAGCCAAGAACATACAATGGAGAAAGGAAATTCTCTTCAATAAATGGTGTTGGGAAAACTGGACAGCTACATGCAAAAGAATGAAAGCAGGCCAATATTATCTTGCACCATACACAAAAATTAACTCCAAATGGATTAAAGATTTGGATGTAAGAACTGAAACCATAAAAATCCTAGAAGAAAATATAGGCAGTACACTCTTTGACACTGCTCTTAGCTCCATCTTTTCAAATACCATGTCTACTCGGGTAAGGGAAAAAAAAGAAAAAGTTAACAAATGGGACTACATCAGACTAAAAAGCTTCCACAAAGCAAAGGAAACCATCAACAAAATGGAAAGACAACCCGCCAACTGGGAGAAAATATTTGCAAATCATTTGTCAGACAAGGGGTTGATCTCCAAAGTATGTAAAGAACTCACACAACTCAACAACAACAACAAAACAAACAACCCGATCAAAAAATGGGCAAAGGGTATGAACAGGCGTTTTTCAAAGGAAGATATACAGATGGGCAACAGGCACATGAAAAGATGCTCAACATCACTAATCATTAGGGAAATGCAAATCAAAACTACAATGAGATATCAGTCAGAATGGCTGTAACTACCAAGACCAAAAACAACAAATGTTGGAGAGGGTGTGGAGAGAAGGGAACCCTCATACACTGCTGGTAGGAATGCAAACTGGTGCAGCCACTGTGGAAAACAGTATGGAGATTCCTCAAAAAACCAAAAATAGAACTACCACATGACCCAGCTATCCCACTACTGGGTATCTACTCAAACAACTTGAAATCAACAATCCGAAGTAACATATGCACCCCTATGTTCATTGCAGCACTATTCACAATAGCAAAGACATGGAAGCAACCCAAGTGCCCATCGACTGATGTGATGATTGGATAAAGAAAATGTGGTATATATAATGGAATACTACTCAGCCATGAAAAAGACAAAATCATCCCATTTGCAACAACATAGATGGACCTGGAGGGTATTATGCTAAGCGACATAAGCCAGACTGAGAAAGATAAACACCATATGATTTCACTTATATGCAGAATATAAACAAACTCATGGACAAAGAAAATAGTTCAGTGCCTACCAGGGGAAGGGGGGTGGGGGGTGGGCACAGGGGTGAAGGGGAGTACTTATGTGGTGACAGACAAGAAATAATGTACAACTGGAATTTCACAATAATGTAAACTATTATGAATCTCAATTTAAAAAATTTTTAAAAATTAAAAAAATGGCATATGTATGAGTTTCCTTTCAGGGGTGATGAATCTGTTCTGGAACCAGAGAGAGGGAGTAGTTGTAAACACCGTGAGTTCACTGAATGCCACTGAGTTGTACACTTTATTAATTCTAGGTTATGTGAATTTCATCTCAATAAAAATCCATCACAGCTTGGGGGCCCCCACCCGTACAGTCTCTGATTTTGGTGGGGAGAGGGGACAGAATTACCATTTCTAGCAAGTTCTCAGGTGCAGCTGATTCCCAGACCACACTTTGAGAACTCCCCAGGAGGCAACCCAGACCCTCCGGGTGGCGCCGGGGCCCGGGCTCAAATAAGCCTCGGGCTGGAGCCATTTGCCTGAAGGAGGAGAGCCCGGTGAGTTACATGCATGGAGGTTAGCGACGGCTTCACGTGAACGACGATGGTGAGCTGGTGATTATCCCCCTTCAAGTTCTCACTTCATGTTTCTGTCCCAGTTTGTTACTTATTTTGAATATCCCTCATATTTTAGCTAAAAAAGGATGGTCCTTCGTGTAAGTGTTTTTAAAAACAGGATTGCTTGTTTTTAGAACTGGGTTGGGCTGGGCTCCTCTCCCTCCTGGAGGTCAGAGGGAGGCGGGAGGGTGCTCAGGAGGGAGGTGGAGGGAGGCTGGAGAGCTCGTGGTGGCCTGGAGCCCCGCCAGGCACAGAGCCCTCAGCCTGACTCTGTCTCCATCGCCCCTGCCGCTCCTCTCAACACCCAGCTTAACTTCTGGTGACTCTGGGCAACCCCACCGCCCCTGCCCCTCTGCCTAGAAACACTCAGCAAACCTCTTCCTCACACCTGGGCCTGCCAGCCTTTCCCCTCACCCCTTTATGGAAGTCAGACAGTCAGGGGGCACCCCGACTCCACTCCTTCATGCGCCTCCCTAGCCAACCCCCCACTCACTGCTGGCAGTGCCACTGCTGCCAAATTTCTCCACTTACCACCCTCCCCTCTCACTGGGACTGAGGCAAAGAGTCCTAACTTGTCCTCTGCTTCTGCTCTCGCCCCATCTATGGTTCTCATCCCAAAGCCAGCAAATCGGACCATGTTTCCCTTGTACCCATGGGAACCACCAACATCCTGTTGTCACCCGTGGGCCCTGCCGCCTCTCCGAGCTCCGCCCCCACCATGCTTCCCATCACACCAGTGTTCTCCATTTCATCAGTCTCCAGCCGGCCCCAGGTGACCCTACATGTCCTTCAGCCCTTCCTCAAAAGTCACTTTGTCACGGACGCTATCCCTGACCCACACACAGCCAGGTCCCTGCCGAACTTTCCTGTAACTCTGACACTTTCCCTTCATTGCACTTGTCCTGGTTTGCCGTCACACTTTGATCTGTGTGTTTGTTTAAGGTCTATTTCTCTTTCTACCAGGGAAGACTCACAAAGCCCAGACAGTGAGCTGTGTGCTGGCTGTCGCATCCGCCCAGGGCCTGGTGCCTGGCACAGGGCAAATGCTCAGAAAATGCCTGCTGAACCAATGATTGAGTGAACTCCTTCTTGTCTTCTGCGAGGGCAAGTGCTTTGCCCCAGAATAAGATTGAATGTTTAAAATGCTTTTAGTTCCCGAGTTTTTGCTGCATGTGTGTGTGTGCCTGCGGATGTGCACGCTTCCCCTGACCCTTGGAAGGAGATGAGACAGCAAGAACAAGCATCCTCAGTATCTGCCCCTGGAGGCAGGATGCTGAGGAGGAGAGGAATGGTGAGGGTTCTTCTTGTTCCTGGCATTCCAAGGGGGAGGGGCCTCTGTTAACCTGGGACCAGCCTGGTGCCTGGCACCCAACGGACCAACCACCCAACAGGCTTTTTTGAAGCCGCCATCATCTTCATTCCTGGCTACCTGCACCCAGACGAGCAAACCCTTCCCAGACTCTTTCCCACCTCCCTCCCCTTGGGCAGGAAAAGGGAGGATTTATATCCGTCCCCTCTTCAACTGAGAGGCCTCGAGTGAAGGGCAGCCTCACCCTCCATCCCACCGCCTCCCATGGCCAGACAGCCTGCGGATCATCTTCAGGCCATGCAGACACAGAGCCACAGGGAGTCCAGCTGCTCCGCTGTGCTGCCCACCCCGGGCCTGGAAGGTTGCGACAGCATCAGCCTCCCAATGCAGCAGTGGCCCTCAGGCTGGGGCCATCTCATGGCAGTGCCAAGCCTTTGGCCGTGTCTCTGTTCGGGTAAAGACCAAATGTGGCTAACGTCCTCAGTGAAGGGAGCATCAAGGACCACCCTGGAGCCTGCTAATTCTAGGAGCTGGATTTAGATCCTATGAACATTTAGCCAAAGGGAACATAACATGTTAACGTTCTGTTTATTTCTGAAATTCCTTCTTGAAGCATCTTATACCTCACATAGATTCATTCAACAAACTCATAATAAGGCTGACTTGATGATGCCTGGCACTGAGCCCTTGACCTTGGAGAGACAAACAAGAAACAGACCCTGAGAACTCCATCAGAGAGGCTGTGACAGGGAGCCCGAGGGAGGGGCACTGAGGAAAGGCGCCCAGAGGCGGGTGCACAGAGCCAAATGTCACAGGTGGAGAGGGCTTGGAGGGGTCAACAGGTGGGTGGCAAGGAAGGGTGTTCCCGGCGGAAGAACACGCACTCAATGGCACAGAGGTGGGCTGTGCGTGGCTTTCCGGAGCAGAGGTGGTGGCGGTGTCTGGTTTCTGATTACACCACCTCTGAGCCACGTCCCCAGTCCTTGAACTCCCAGGAAGTACCAGCAGATGTTCCTTCGCTGACGGGGAGCTGAGGGCTGGAGCAGTTTGCCGGGCAGTATGCTCCGCATAAATCTGGGCGTCGCTGCAGGGTCAGCGCTCCTGGTCCCCGGCCAGTTTGGACCGGCTGCAGCAGTTGGGGTGGGAGGGGGGCAGGGGGAAAGGAGCTTTATAGGTTGTTCTTAATTATTATTATTACTTTTATTAGGAGCCTGGCTGCCCAGATCAAAGGCCGTGTGCCCCCCCCCCCCCCCATCTGCTGGAGCGTCATTAGGGGGACATTTGGGTGAGACTAATGAGGTTGGCTTAGGTAAGGGCTGGAAATAAGCCAGGCACCACTGGCTGGTGCAGAGGGGTTTCGGGCCACACTTTTATTTCGCGGTAGCATATTGCTGCTGGCTGGGGTTCTTGTGAATGTGCCCCGGCTGCCTCTGGGCTTTGGGCTCTGAGATGCTTCAATTTGTCACGATTATCAGGGCTGCGATGTGGGGAGGCTGCTTGAAATTTCCACCTTGATAATGAGGAAGGCAGGCAGGACTTCTCTCGGGGCCATTTCCCCCCCAGCAGTGCAGAACAAGGCGGGCCTGGCCTCTGGGACCCTCCTTGGATAGCCCACATGGAATGCACGTGGGAACCACACAAATGAATATGGCCAGGACCTTCAATCTCCTCCACATGGCCAAGCCCCAGACCTTAATCCAAACAGGACATCACTCAGCCCAGTTGTTCTGTCTGTGTTTCGACTTGTACGGTGGCTCTTGACATACTCTAGAGTCATTTACTTGTTACCTGCCAGTCTTTCTAGCTAGATATGAGGTCCCAGAGAGCAAGGACTGTGTCCTGGTCAATTTGATACCTCCAGTGCCCAGGAAAGCCCGTGGCACACACCAGATTCTCAGAAGATGTTTGTCAGGTACAGTTGACTTCAGCTGGGAGCACTCACATACTTCTGGGCATGGCCGGCTGTCCAAGGGCAGGTCATAGGGGCCAGAGGCAGGGAGGCACAGCAAAAGAAGAGACTGAGGGTCAGGCAGCCTTTCAGAGGCCCAAGTAAGCACACTGGACAAAGGCCTGGGGACAGATCAAGGAGCCAGAGTCTTCCTCACCAGGAGCCAGCCTACTTACCCTCCCCGGATGTGGCCACAGGAGCTTCTACGATTTATCCCCGACCAGGTAGGATCAGGTCCTGAAAGACAACAGAAGAGCAGTGATGCTGGGGGCCTGCTGTGACCCCCCACAGACAGGGAAGGGGCTTCTCAAACCCGCACTCCTGGACAGGGTCTGGTGGCAGTGGGGGGACTCGGGGTGGGGTTGCGCAGAGGTGAGCCCACCAGCCAGGTACAAGAAGATGCCAGAGAGAGACGGCCTCAGTCTCCTGAGCACCAGGGTTGTGCTCTCCACAAGGATGGGGGATTAAACCATTCTTCTGATATCAAAACAAGGACAGATATACAGGTACAAAGTTTGACCATGTTTTAGACAAAGCATAAAACATCCAAGAAATTTCACACTCTGACGCCCTCACTCTGCTAACAGGGCGCAGTTCTGTTTCTCGTCTGCCCCTCTGGGGCAGAAATGGTTGGGAAGCCATACAGGGAGAAGGAATAAAATCAGCGACTTTGGCTGAAGACGAAGGCGCGGGCTCTGTGGAGGGGGATGCTGGGTCAGAGACGCCCTCTGGGCTTCCAGGTCCAGCAAACGGGAGTGACGGCTTCACCTTGCCTGCTGTGCAGGGCTCACTGCCGCAGACATCTGCCTCATGGTGGAACTCAGAGGAAGACATGAGGAACTCTGGCCCCGGGGGTGCTGGTGGGTGAAGCTGGCGGGAGCCACATGGGCAGACAGGCCCGTGTGAGCAGCAGCTTGCGGCACAACGATGAGCAGCACATTGAGGGCCCATCCAGGAGCCCACCGGTTCCTTCTCTTTCTCGGGGGGGCTGAGCAGGGCAGCCGCCATGGCCTGGAGTCTTCCCATGGTCCCCCAGATGCACCCTCAGCCCTGCTCTGCCCCGTGGGCTCCCTCGCCCTCCTGCTTTATTTGGCTTTGGGTGACGGAGAGCCTAGGCATGTGAAGTGAAGCAGGGAGAAGAACGAGGCCGGGGTGGGGGGGGGGGGTACCTATTCCCCTGGCTCCCACCATTCGGGGTTGCTTCAGGTCAGCTGTGTCCCTCTACTGGAGGTCACCATTCAATGCCACTCTCTCTTTTGGGGTTCTTGCCACTTTAAGTGGAGGAGTGGTAACAGCTCTCCTGTTTCGGGTCCTGGAGTATGCACCATCCCTTGAGTTACCACTCACATGCCCACAGCTGTGTCCTTAGCCCCGTGATGAAGCACTCCCAATGTGAGCATGCCACCCATCCCATGTGGTAGGAGAATGGGATGGGCAAGAGAGAGATAAGCATAGGCATTGGGTGAGGAGTGGATTTGAGATGACCAACTCTGGTTAGCTGTCCTGGGGTGCCTGATACATTGTCCTGAAGAGACCTCTGAAGCCACATCCCAGATTAGCAGAGGGAGAGTGCTGTGATCAATTAGTAATGTCTGCCATGGAGCAAGGGCTAGGAGTAGCAGCATATGTGCCATGTCCTCTATCATCCCAGGACTGATGACAGAGGGCTTTGAGCTACAGGAAAAGGGACTCGGATTTTTTTCTATAAGCTTTGGTGGGAGGGAAGGAAAGTGCCATCAGAGTCATTCTGAATAGAGAAGCACAGTCTCAGTATTTCCCTCTTCCATAGCTTGGCATTGTGAGAGGTGGACAGAGGGGAGACACGGAGACCAGCAAGGAGGCCACTGCAATGGACACAAGGAGGTCAGAAATAGGGAAATACAGGAAATAGAGAGGCAGAAAAATATTTGGGAGGGTAAGAGAGATTTTGAGGTCAAATTCTTAGGACTTGATGGCTTGTTGATTATCAGGGTTGACAAAGAAAAAGATTGGAATAAATCCTGTAATTAGGACACTAGGAGGATGTAGGTGCCATTATTGGAACAGGAGGCCCAAAGGAGAAGCAGGGTAGGGAAGAGGCAGGGGAGAGGAGTCAGAAAACATAAGATGTTCTTGTCTTGGAAGAAGCCCTGGGCTCTAAACACCTTTGACAAATGGGTCTGGGGTGGACGGATGGGCACTGCACAGTCTCTAGTCCCCCTCAGCTGGCCAGTAACCAGGGCACCTCTAATTGCAAACACAGTAGCGGCACCATCTGGCCTCCAGGAGTGACAGCAGCGAGAGGGGTGGCAGCTGGTCTGGAAGGAGCCAGGGGAGCACAAATGCCACACGTGCCTCAGGTCCCTCTGCCTTGGGGCCAGCGCTGAAGCCCCGCTGGGAGCCCGGCCCTCCGGGAGACCACTCCATCCTTGTTCCCTTAAGCCTGGACTCCCCAGGGACAGTTTTCCTGTTTGGGTTATTTTTTCTTCTAATTTTAAATTCACATGTGCTCAGTGCAGAAAATTAGAAAAACATAGCCCACTGTTAAGAAGGAAAGCAAAGCTACCATAACCCTGCCTGCAGAGCGAGCTGCTGGGAGCGTCAGTATATGCCCTCCAGACTCTTTCTTTCCTCTTCTTTTTTCAGCGTGTTTGATGGGGAGACCTTTCGGGCCACTGATCCAGGTCTGCAGGAAACAGCATGTCACTTTGGGCTGTAAATCAGCTTAGTGTGGATTCCGAGCTCCCCCCAACCTCTGGATGGTGCCCTGGTTCTGCATCTCACTCAGCGCCGAGGTGTGTGTGAGTGGGGAGGGTTGTGGAGGGGCCCTGGGTCACCTGTCACTTACGTTTGTCCACATAAGTAACCCTAGAGGGACACAGTGCCTCTGCAGCCTCTGCCACCCTCTCTAGGTGCCCCCACCTCCCTCTCTGCTGAGGCATCTTCAGAGGGTGTGAACTGCTGCCGTCCTTGGGGCAACGCTGAGTTCCCTGAGGGCAGGGCCCTCCTAGTCTTCCTGAGCCTTGAGGCCAGGCTCCTGAGGGGCTGGGCGAGCTTGGGTCTGACGAAGGGGTCTCTGAAACCAGCATCTCTTGGAGGAAGGGCTGAGCCCCCAGCTGGCCTCCAGGTGCCCTGGCTGTAGTCAGGATGGTTCTGCTGTCCAGTGCCAGCCAGGAGCCTGGCCCAGGCACAACCACCCTCGGAGTCCTGGGCTGGCAGAACGTGAAGCTCGGTCCCAGGCTCCAACTTCTCGAAGGAGACTCGGCCTCAGTGTGGGGACTTTTGAGGAAGGGTCACGGAACTCAGTAGCAGGCTCCAGACATGGGAAGGTCCCGGGTCACCCTTCACCGGTGTGCCATCCTCCAGGCAAGAGGTAAAGAGCGAGTGACCAGGCATGCTCACCCCACGCTGAGCGCCCCAGTCCCGAGAGCAGCCGAGTTAGTCCCCAAAGCTCCCTAAATCCTGCACCAAAAGTGCTCTTTCAGTTCCGGCTCTGCTGGGGTTCAAGGCCAGCCCACGGGGCAGGGTGGAGGACAGGCGCGTTCCCATGCTCATCGAAACCAATGCAAGGACAGCAGTGGGGGCGTGTCCACGGGGGGCTCGGGGTCCAGGCCTCGTCCCAGAGGGGGAGACCGGGCTGGGCAGGCAGCACGGTGGCTGGAACCGTCCAGATTCCCGAGGGAGTCCTGAAATCCAGAGCTAAGGCTACACGGAACTTCTCAAAGCGGCTGTTCCGGGGTCTGTTTGAAAATGGATGCTGAGAGAATGACTTTAAATCCGATAGAAGAGCCGCACAGCCCCGGGCGGGCCGTAGAGGCGGGGCCAGCGCCTACCCCACAGCGCCCCCTGGCGAGAGCAGGGCTGTCGTGCGGCCGGAGGGGTCGGTCCCGGCGCCGCGGGGCTTCCCCACCCTGGGCCTGGATGTCATCCCAAAGGGTACAGAGCCCTCCACGCATTTCCAGCCGTTCATCCATCCTCCGCACCTCACAGATGAGAAAAGCGAGGCCACAGCAGGGACAGCGGCTTGTCCCGGGTGACAGAGGACACTTTCAGAAGTTGTGGGATTCGGACCGCGTAGCCAAGGGTGCAACAGAAACTCAGGGCTGGTCAGAGACAGTGGGACATTCAGGGCAGGCTTCCTGGAGGAGGGTGGCTGATCTGTGCTTGGCGGAAAAGGAAGCATCCAGATCTGGACAAGGGACCATGGGGCTGATTTTAGATGTGAGTGAAACGTCTATTAGACATCCAAGTGGCCGTGTCCCTGGGCTGTTGGATATACAATTTTGGAGTTAGGAGATGAGTCCAGGAAGAAGATATAAATTGGGAGCTGTCAGCACAGAGATGGTGTTGACAGTCTTGACACTGAAGGAGATCAGTACGTTCTTTGTGCCCCCACCTTGGTCTGCTAAGCCCAGGACATCCCATGCAGGCCCAAGGCCGTGCAGTCCGGTGGGCGAGGGCTAGGGCTCTTCTGGCTTCCTAACACACTCACGGCCATTTGTTTGAAATTCCCAGTGTTTCATGCTTTGGGCCCACGAGGCAGAGACACAGTTTTAATTAGAGGTTTTCACATTAGGCCAAAGAATGTTAGTCATCTCCATCTCCATATGGTTTGAGAAAAATACACCCCAGACAGAAAAAAAATCAATTGAAACTATTTAAAAGTTTTTCCATGAGGACTTGTGTGGGGCCGGGAAAAGAAATTTCTTTCTTAAGCTTTAGAAAAGGTGATGGTTCTGCAAAGAAAGTCAGTCCCAGGTCACAGGTTATCTGTTTACTTTTTTTTTTTTTTTGGTGAGGAAGATTGTCGCTGAGCTAACATCTGTGCCAGTCTTCCTCTATTTTGTATGTGGGATGCTGCCACAGCATGGCTTGATGAGCAGTGTGTAGGTCCGCACACATGGCTAAGATGTTTTTACAGCAGAAGGATACAGATCAGCAAAGGAAAAGGTATGTGGGGTGAAGTCCAGCAGAAACCGGACACAAGCTTCCTAGGGCCTCTCCCAGCCAGGTCACACAGGACGTGCCCAATTCCCCCAGCAACGAGTTGTGACAACACGTGCAGTGCTGTCTCCCAGGAAAGCTCGTGAGTCTCAGTCCCGGGGTTGTTACTGGGGCCGGTCATGGCGGCACCTCCACCGGCACGAGCCCGTATTCCCTACTCCTTGGAGCAGGGAGAGCCGGCGCGCCATACCCCACGTCGTTGTCAGACAGTCTAGGCACTGTGAGCGCTCTTATCATTTGAGGAACGGTGGGCGCCCTCCCAGGTCCCAGGTTTCTAACAATTGCTATTTACTCTCAGACTGTTTCAGATTATTTGCCATCAGATAAAGAGCAAGTCTACACAAGACACGCTCACTTTTCTGACCTCCCTCCTGCCTCGCTGGCTACTCCTTTTAGGCCTCATTCACCGGTTCCTCTCGTCTCCTTGACCCCTAGATGTTGGGTCAGCTCCCCGCCTCTCCTCCTGTCACTCCCACATCCATCCTGAGGGCTTTAAGTACCATCCATGGTGCAGCAATGCCCTGCAGTCCGCCCTCTCAGCATCCAGAGTGGGTGGCAAATGGGCACCTGGAACCTGACGCGACTTTACGCCTTTATCCCCACTCCTCCCTGCCCCCCAGCTCCCCAGCTCCCCAGCTCCATCTGGGGTCGTCCTGGCGTATCCCTTCTTCCCTCACAGCAGTGCCCCCAGCTAGACCCCTCAGTGTTGCCTCCAGCTGTGTCCTCCTCTGTCCGCTCCTGTGTCCCCTCCCTCCCAGGGCCGGCCACCACCTCAGACCTGGATGCTGCACTGACCTTTCTGGGCCACCTGCCTGCTCTCCTGTCCCTTGCAGACCAGTGTCCACACAACGGCCAGAGGGAGCTCTCTGAGACGTGCCTCAGCCGTCCCTTCTTGCCTCCCCTCCACAGCCAGGGGCTCTACACGGTCTCTCTGCCTGCCTCTCTGGAGTGGGCTTTTCCTGGCCTCCCCTCCAGCTCACTGGCCCTTGTCTCACCAGCATCAAGCTCATCCCACCCAGCGCCTTGGCACTCTCCATTTCTCCGAGAAGTTCTGCTCCCAAACCTTCCCACGCGATGTGGGAGCAGGCTGGCCAGCCGAGGGAGGCAGTGGCTGCTGTGACCGGTGCTGGGAGCCGCAGGACAGGCACGGGGAAGGGAAGATGGCCCTGAGTGGGGACAGCAAGGACATGTGGAACCCAACAGGCTGAGTTGGAGCCCGAGAGGAAGGACAGGGTCTCTAGTGCATCTGTCCCCACCTCCAAGCCTACACCTTCGATGATGGGATGACCTTGGGAGAAGCTGGGCCTTCTTCCTGGAGCTAAGCACCCGCTAGCCCAGGAGTCAAGGAGGCTCAAGGAGGGTCTTGTGGGAACTGGAACGGCTGTGGCCCGGCTGCCCAGCACCAAATCCATCCTCTGCAGATGAGCAACACTGAGTACCACAGTGGGCCCCTTGCGCCCTCACTTCTTCTGAGTGTGAGAGGACGTGGCTGCTCCCCCTCTGCCTTCACATTGAGTGCAAACTCTGTCCGGGACCCTGGCCGACCCAGGCTATGCAGAGAAGGGCATTCTGGGAACTTCAGTTCCAGCTCAGCCAAGGTGACCACGCACAAATCCGTCAGGCCACCCAGAGCCTGAGCCTGGGCTGTCAGGGAACCCATCATCCCTGGGAAGAAGGACCAGTCAGGAGACAAGTAAAACACTGCTGAACACACCCTGGAAAGGCCCCCAGGGAGGGACACGTGAGCTGGGCGGGGAAAGCTGGAGGGAGGCTGACCCGGCAGGGCCAAGGTCCTGGGGGAGGGGGCAGCCCGAGCCAGCGCCTGGGACGGCATTTCTGGGCCTCGGGTTGGATGGTGCTCCCTCGAGAGGGCAGAAGGGAGACAGGTGAGGCTTTTGGGGTGAGCCTTGGCCTTGTGGAACCTTACATTCCTATCTGGAAAATGGGGCTGTTGGGAGAATTCAGGACAATATGTGCACAAATATTGCTCTATGCCCAACGCTCCAGCCCCCAAGTTGGCTGTTCCTAAAACTGATGTCTTTGCTATTGGATCCTGAAAAGTCCAAGAGGAAGATGAGAGTCCCTGTGTCTTCTCAGCAGCGCCAGCCCGTCTTGAACTTGGGAATTGCTGAGTGCAGAGGGGGTGGGGCCTGAGGTTTGCCCGACCCCTACCGTCCTGCCCGAAGGGCTTCATTCCCCACGCGGGCGCCTGCCGCTGGCTCCGCCATCTGCTGTGATTTATAGAAAAGAGGCCGTGATTAATCAGCCAGTCAGCGCCGGGTGCAGCCATTTTCTTTCATTTACCTGCCCCCTGACCCCAGCACAGTCCCAGGCAGCACTGGGCAAGTGTATTAATCATGCACTTGAGAAATATTTAAAGGAGGAGCTGGGCCCGGGGCACAGGCTCCTTTAATGGACTCGTTTTCAGCAGAGGGTGAGTATGCTAATTAGGAGATAAAACAAACTGGCTGTTTGAAATGCAGATGAGCCCGTGGAAGCGCTTCTGGCCCCTTCCTTCCTCGCTGCCTGTTGGGGGGCTAAATCTTACTTCTCCCAGCCACTTCCTGCCACCCGATCGTTAACCAAAAAAGATAGTGGCTAATTCTGAAACTGAGAGGCGCTAGGTCTTGCTTTCTCCCCCTCGTCTCCTTCTGTTATTAGGAACCAGGAGGACAGGAGTCTCCCGATGTTTGGAGAAACCCAAGCCCAGCAGGAGACATTGCAGCTCCGTGCCCCAACCCGGCCTGCCCAGACCCTCACCACACGGCTGGCTGCCAGCTCTGCCCCCTCGGTTTCCCTCCTGCCCCTTCCCTCTGCCTCTGCCTCTGCCTGGGTCTGGGTTTCTGGCTCGTCTCTGGCCTGCCTCTCTGCCCAGTTAAACCCTCTCCATTCTGCAAGCTGCCAGTGGGAGCATCCATGAAGCAAATCGGAACACTTCCCAGCCTCCAGCCTTTCCAATGGCCTCAGTCCCCACCCCTGATACCCCCAAGTCTACCCCCTGTGTGGCCTCCCGTGCCCACTCCACCCCATCACGACTCTGGATGCTGTGCTCTCCTCTGGTGCCCCGCCACCTCCCCTGGCTCCACTACCTGCAGGGCTCAGGGTGAGCGTCACCTCCTGGGAGCCCTCTCAGTTCTCCTTGTGCCTCTGCTTCTCTGGATGTGGTCCCGTCTTGGGCATGGCAAAGCACCTATGTGTTCCTGTATTCGTCATTCGCCAGGACCCTGGGCTCCTGGGCGCGGGAGCTGTTTTCTTCCTCACTGTGCCCCACACCTGCTGGCACGAAGCTGGCCTTTAGTCCATCATCTTGAATTGGATTGACCACTGGGAGGCCCACGAGCTCCCTTTACCCAGTGACAGGCATCCTGCCAGCCCAGGGATGCCCCCCTGCTGGAGGCCAGTCCTGGTGGAGCAGAGAGGCGCATTGCATCCAGGCATCACCTTGGTTAAGACACACAGCGTCTCACCTGCGGAGACATGCACTCCAAGCCTGCCCCCGCTGGCGGGGCCAGTCCACCACCGTGTCTGCTGCTCTCCTAAGGTGGGAAGGGCGACTCTCACTCCCAGACACGGTGGGCTCTCCCTGCTCTTCCTCTCGGTCGGCATGGGTGCAGAGCCTCCTTCCTCCAGCCCTCCCGTGCCTCCCACCCCTGGTGTCTCTCCAACTCTCGCAAATCCCAGCTGCTCAAAGTCCAGCACACCTTCCCTGGGAGCAGCTGAACAGGTGCCCAATAAGACTATTCGGGCATTGAGTGTTATCTTCAGTTATTTGCTCCATCACCAACCCCCGTCTACTCTCTCTCCCCACTCTGCCCAGGTCACTGGCGTCTCACTCTGACCCCAGCTCCTTATCAAACTGTCTCAGTTGGCTTGTCTGGGAAGCAGACACTGAGAGGAAGTTGGGGTACAAGGTTTATTGGGGAGCCACATCTGTGTGAGGAGAGGGAAGAAACAGGGTGGGTGGAGGAGACAGACTGTGATACAGACAGGAAAGAGCCTGTGCCCGCCCCGCTGTGGGCGCTGGAGCAAAGCCTACCCATCACAGGAGCCTGCCCGATGCCACTGCCTCGCTCAGTCATTGCTGGGCCGTCCCAGGGTTGTGTGACTTCAGCTCGAAAGCAGACACAGCTAACAGCTGGAGGCTGCCGCCAAACATGCCGCTCACAGTTGGGTGGCAGTCCTTTCTCAAAGGGGCTCTGAGTCGCTCCTCTGTTTGGGTCTTAGCCTGGGCTCCCCTGAGAGCTAAATCCGACACAACAGCCTGTGCAGGGACGGGGAGAAGGCTGGGAGGGAAGGAGAGCCAATACCAGGAACATGATCATGTTGGACACCCCATGGCGCCTGGCACTGGCATCTGAGACTTCCCGAAGAGCATGAGGGGTGCATCTCAGCACCGTTGCCTGGGGGATGAAGGAGGGAGGATCCATCCAGCCACTCCTGCGCCCGCTGGTCAAGGGTGACCCCATGGGTATTTTAACTAACCCCACACTTCCAGGGGGCTCCGGTGGGCTCTGAACAGTTCCGCCCACACCCCCTGCCCCGTGTGGACCAGAAGCAGGCTGTCGTCCAGTTGCACCTGTGGAAAGGCGACCGAGCCGCGTGGAGCTGGCTACTGCAGCAGACGGGGACAGAACCTATTACATTTGAGGGGCTTATGTAAACCTCCAAGAGGAGTCACACCAGGATGTACATTTACCAGTCTGTAGTTCAGGGAGGGGCCAGGGCTGGAGACATCAATTTGGGAACCAAGTTTATGGACCACATGAAAAGCCCTGGGCGGGATGAGCTCACCTCAGGAGAGAAAAGAGAAGAGGTGTTTGGACTGGACCCTAAGAACTCCCTCAAGGTTGAGAGATGAGGAGAACAGGCAAAGGAGACCAGCTGGCGCTGCCAGGGGAAGGAGGAAGCCAGGAGAGCAGAAGATCTTGTGGTTGGGGCAAAGAGAGAGGGCCCGTCTCAGATGGGGCCTGGATAGTGCATCCATGTTAACGGCAGGGACGGGTGAGGATCGGGCCGCCAGTCGATATATTTGGTAGCGGGAAGGCTGTTTCCCTCTGGTTGCTCTTTTCTCGGTCTAAGAAGCAAAGGCATTCTCTGAAAGTCTGGAGAAAGGAGAGGCTGCTGGGTGTTTGAAGAGAGTGGAGATGGGAGAGTCTCCCAGAACACAGTGGGTGTGGGTGCAGGTGCACTGGGGTTCCTCTTTCAATCAGCCTGAGTGAGTGTGTGTGTGTGTGTGTGTCCCAGGGTTTCTCACCCACGGGGGCCCCAGTCCTGATCTCCCCCAGGATGTATGTGTGTCTGGATGAGAAGCCCAGGGTGAAAAGGTTATTCCCAGGTTGGGGGTCAGGGTGCAGGCAGGATTACAATGAGGCTCAGGTGCAGTTGGTTCAATAGAGAGAATCTCGGGGGACATCTGGTCCTGGCTGGGCTACTAACTTAGACAAGTCCCTTTCACCTCTGTGCCTCTGTTTCCTCGGCTGAAAAGGCATGTGCTGGGCTGGTTGAGTCTGTTTCCATCTTGCATGTCTAGGAGAGCATGCCTTAAGCGACAGGGACAAAATGGTCAAATGTCATCCTAGCTCTGGTCATAAGCAATGCTGACTGCAGTTGCACAGGAGCTGTTGCCATCACTGGACCTTTAGGCTGGGGTGGACTGTGGCTACAGTCCCAGCTCACACGGACTGGCAAGAAGGCACCACCGGGAGTGGAGGCAGTGGCTGTCTTGACTCCTCCCTGAAAGGCAGACCAGCCCCATTGGGCCGCGCACCCATGAACCACAGCCCCCTCTCCGGGGATGGGGCGAGGCCGGCTCTGGTTGGTGAGCAGTTTGTCTAATTGATTCTAGTACTGGAAAAGACAGCTTCGGTGTGCACACCGCCTGTTTCCCCTGCTGCTCACGACTCTGGTGGAATGGTCACCTGGGGGCTGTTTGCTGAATGTCAGCGCAGTGCAGGGCTGGGCACACCCCTGGGGTGTGGTGCCGGCTCGCTGAATGCCTAACCAGGGCGAGATGTCCGGGTGGTGATTCCGTGGAGCTCCCTGCTCTCTCTCTCTGTCTCTCTTCCCCTCCCTGTCTGTGTAAGCACATCCGGCCTGGCCCTCTGATGAATGGCCAGGCCCCTCTGCAGAAGGAGGGGCATTTCCAGGGCCCTGCGGGGAGCCGTGTGGGGCCTTGTTCTGCCTGACGCCTCTATTAATCGCTCGGCCAGGAAGATAAACAGCTTGTTAATTAAATTTGCAGATGGTGCTCAGTTGGGAGGTATTCTGATTGCTCGGTCCCAGGAAGATAGAACGGTCTCACGTCGGGCCTTGGGGAGGTCAGCCTGGGCCAGGGCCAGGACATGGTGGCTAAGCTGTGCTGGTGAGAGTAATAGTAATAGTAACAGTAACTACTAATAATAGCAACAGTAATGACCGGCATTTGTTGAGCACCACTCCATGCTAGGCACAGCATGAGCCAGGAATCGGGGGCCTGGGTTCCAGCTACTCACATGCTGGGGCCTTGAGCAAGTTTCTTCGTTCTCCAGGCTGCCATCGGCTCATCTCTGCCAGCCGGGCCCCCGCGCAGCTGTGGTGTTCATGAGCGTTCATGCCGTGGCCCCACCAGGTGGAGGAGAGGCCTCACTTTCCAGTTCAGGGGGTGGTCCGCTCCCACAGCGCCAGTGCAAGCTCCCCCAGGGAGCCTCTGCTGGGAAGCGGAGGCAGTTGGGAGTCCTGCGTCCTGGTGTGTGGCCTGGGGGCTCTAGTGGGGTTGGGGAGGGTTGCAGCCTGGGGTCTGTGGCTGTTTGTAGGGTGTGGAGGCCTAGAAGTCTGTGGCTCTAGGAGATGGGGGGGTCGGGAGGTCTGACGGTTCTCAGGAAACTGGGGTCTCAGGAGCCTGGAAGGGTCTGAAGACGGGTCAGTTTGTAGGGTGTGTAGGGTCTAGCGATCTGGGGAGTTAGGAGGGTCCAGGTATTGGGGTTTGCGAAGGCTGGAGGTGCTGGGTCTGGGAGACCTGGGTCTGAGGATTTGGGGCTTTGGAAGTTCTGGAGCCTTGGGCTGTCTGAGGCTCAGAGTCCCAAGGGCCTGGGGCTCTGGGATGGTTTGAGATTTGGGAATGTAGGGTCTGGGGAGTCAGAGGATCTTGGGGGGGGTGGTCCAGAATTTAGGGACGTAGGGGTCTGGGGAGACAGTGACTCTGGGATCCAGAAGTGTCTGGGACTTGGGGATCTGGGATCTCAGGTAGTGTTGAGGTCTTGGGAGGTCTGAGGCTGGAAGAGTTGGAAGGTCTGGGGAGTCTGGAGCGTAGAGAGGTGGGAGTTGAAAGCCGAATGTGGCCCAATATTGCCACCTAGTGTGCCTTTCTCCACATCACAGTTAGGAAGGGGCTGGGGACAGGAGCTTCTTCAGTCCTCAGGATTCTCCTCTCCCCTCTCCAGGCCGGGGCCTTCCAGGGGCTCAGAGCGCGTCTGCACAGAGAGGAAGGGAGTGAGAGACTCTGTAGGTTTACACACGCGCAGTTACGCCCCCTCGGTGGTCGGGGAGCATGTCGATCTGGTTCACTGCTGTGGCCCCAACGCACAGAAGAGCGCTGGCATGTGGTGGACATGCAGCATGTTTGTTGAACAAGGAAATGATGTTTTAAGAGTAGTTCACCTGACAAGGGCCATGTTTAACACACACCTGATGTGCCTATGTACACACACACGTGCCCACTAGCAGCTAACGTTTGTTGAACACTTAGATTACCCAAAACAGCCTCTGATGTGGATGCTATAGCTAGACCTTTTTACTGAAGAGGAACAGAGACCCCCACCGTGAAAGGGGCGTCGTGCCTCCAGGAGGACTGAGGGGAGTTCAGACCCGCCCCCCTCAGGCCGCTGGCCGCTGGGCGGGAGTGACCGTGAGCACTGGACTGTGGCTGGTCCATACAGAGGCGAGCTCGAAGTGCAAAGGACACACTGGATCCCAGAGACTTATATAGAAAAAGTAAAACATCTCATCGATGACTGTTCATGTTGATTGAATGCTGAAATGATCATATTTTGGGTATGCTTGGTTAAATAAAGTATATTACTGAAATTAATTTTACCATTTTCTTTTTACTTTGTAAAATACGACTACTAGAGCATGTGTGACATCTGTGGCTGGCATCCTATTTATTTTGGACAGCGCTGGTTTAGAGTGGATCACTGGTCACGGATCAATCAGGTTCAAGGTCTCCATGGGGGGTGGGGGCTGCAAATGGCCCCAGGGCACCAGGTGTAAAGTGCCCCTCCAGCAATAAATGGGTGAGCAATAAATTATGCCTCTCATTTTCCCTCCCTCTCCCCTTACCTGGGCATTGAGGGTAAGTAGAAAGAAGGGTAAGGGCAAGTCATTCCAGGCAAAGATGTGGGAATGAGTGACCCTCCTCAGAGAGGGGGATACTTCCCTTAGGAGAGGAGGACGCAGGGCAGCTCCGGGCTGGCGGGGCCCGTGGCGTGCTGTGGGTGGGAGACGACTCCACGCTTTGAGTGCTGGGTAAAGAGGTCTGTGCTCTGGCAAGTGGCAATGGCGAGCTCAGGCTGCAGTGCAGAGGGGCTGCCTTCTCTGTACTTGGGCCTCAGTGCCTGACTCTGACGCATGGGTGGACCAGAGAGCCCTGGTGAGCCCCTGCTACTCAGGTCCGTAGTGTGACCTGACCTTCTGGAAGGGTCTCAATGTCTGTTTTGGAAGTCAATGTCATGCAGTCGCTGAAGTGAAAAGGGATCTTGGAGATGTTGTCCTAAGATTCTGCCCCGATTAAAAACTGCCGAGGAAGGGCCAGCCCGGTGGTGCAGCGGTTAAGTGTGCAGTTCCGCTTCAGCGGCCTGGGGTTCACCGGTTGGATCCCGGGTGCGGACATGGCACCGCTTGTCAAGCCATGCTGTGGTAGGCGTCCCACATATAAAGTAGAGGAAGATGGGCACAGATGTTGGCTCAGGGCCAGTCTTCCTCAGCAAAAAGAGGAGGATTGGCAGCAGATGTTAGTTCATGGCTAATCTTCCTCAAAAAAAAAAAGAACTGCTGAGGAGGTCATGGCCACTCTCATGCCCCCCAGGGCGTCTGTATCCAGCTGAGCTCAGGGCTCGGCTCAGGGGACTAGTCTCAGGTCCCAGTGCTGCTTCCCGAGCACCTCCCGGTGCAGGACCTGAGCATCCGTCCTCCCTCCGAACACGAGGATGGAGGCTGACCCTGGCCCTGTCTCCAGAGGGCTCACTGGCCAGCAGAGGAGACAGCTTTCAGCCAGGGACTGTCCCTTAGTGGGATCTGGGCTGTGACAGGGTCGCACTTAAGGCACATGGGCCATCGGAAGAGAGGAGGGTGGGACTTGGAGGCGCATCAGGGGGACGATACCTCACGGGAGAGGCAGGACCAGAGCAAGAGCGTGCGATTCACAGAGAAGTCAGGAGAGTGAACAGCACGAGCAGACTTCCTTGGAGTCATGCTGCAGAGCAGTGCTGGGAGGATGCAAGGGCCTGAGTGAGAGACGGGGAGAGGCGAGGGGCAGGAGGCAAAGCTGGAGGGAGATGGGGGCCAGTGGAGCAGGCGAGACCCTGAGGCCTGGGGCAGATGCACTGAGAGAGTTCCTGTAGAAAGGGTCCGGGTTGCTGGGTGGGAAATGCATGGCAGGGGAGGCTGGAGGTGGAGCCAGGCTGCAGCATTGGTCTCAGGAGAGAGGACAAAGGTCTGATAATAATGGTAGCAATAATATTAATAATGATGCTAACAATTATTGAGTACTTACTGTGTTCAAAGTATTCACTCAGTGAATGCTTCCGACAACCCTGGATTGCTATATCAGAAGCACAGAGAGATTAAGGGACTTGCCCAAAGTCACCCACCTAGTGGAGCAGGTTCAGTCACAGCCTCAACCCCCCGTCTACTAAGGTGATGAGGAAGGGACCCCTGGAGGACACTGGGGTTGCCCTGTGACCCTCCAGCACACGGTCTGACCTTCCTCCCCCTTCACCCTGCCCGCCACCTGCAGGCTTCCACGCATGAGGTCCACACTTCAGGCTCACATGCAGACATGTTTAGAGGGACTCGCCCTCTGCAGATGCCCAAGGCCCCCCTCCAGTCCCCCTGGATTTAGAGGGAAGGCCACATTTCACAGAGGAGGGGGCTGGCAGCCTCTCTCTGTCACGCAAGACAGACTGGGGATGGCGGATGTTTATGTTTCTGTGGGTGTGAGCTGTAAAATGCAAGGTATTTTCCTCCAGGGAAGGAAATCCTCGACGCTTCAGCGAGAGAGCCGGAGGCGGGAGCGGAGCAGGACTGGCTGGCCGGCAGCGGGCAGGGGCAGAGCTGCCACTGCCTTAGCACTCGTCATGGCCCAAACAGACCTTTCAAAAGGTGGCCCTGTGGGCGGGTCAGCAGACAGAGATGCTGGTGTCAGAGGCCTCACACCCTCCCCCCTTTTGTGGACCACCAACAGCCCTCTTTGGGGTGGCCCCCATAGCGAGATGACGTGACTTATCCATGGCGCCATATTGGCTGTAAACAGTGGAAGGAAACTGCTGGGGCTTCCAGTACGTGCCAGGTGGGAGGGTGTCACAGCACCCCGATGTCAAATGAGAGTATTTTGGAAAAAAACAATTTTAAGAACTTGTTAATGTACATGTATTGCAAATGTTTTAAAAATGGTTTTTCAGAGGAAAACACATTATTTTCTTCACATATTCAGCATATGGTATTCCTAAGTATACAGTATTCTTGAGTCCACTAAGAAATTATGGCTTTTTGATATGCATACAATTGTTCGGAAACTTCCCTGAGGATGTGAAATGCTCCTCTTTGGGGTGATGCTTTGTGTTGCTCAGCCCTGCCACTAGAGGGCGGGAGCATCCGTGGTTTTTAACCCTAAGGCCTTAGCCTCCCTCCTGGATGCCAAGATGTTTGGGAGAGTTTTGAAGGGAGAATGAGAGGGAGATGCATCTTGGATACCAACCAAGACGGTAGCAGTTGTACGTCTGTGCACCAGGAACTTCAATATCTGATTTAAGCATCATTAACAGCCCATGGGGAAGGTGTTTGTGACTCAGATAAGTTAAGTCATTTACCTAATGTTGCTCAGCCAGTAACTGGCAGAGCTGGGATCTGAACTCTGGCTGACTCCGATGCTGGAGCTCGTCATTGCTAAGGGCACCCTGCGGTCAAGGGCAAAACAAAGATCTCTGGATGCCTGGTCTTTCTGCGATGCAGGCTTCTTTCTCCACAGGTGAATGCAGCTGTGGGCTTCAGCCCTCCTCTGGTCCCAGGACCCCAGGGCCCAGCTGGGCAGCACGAGCAAGGTCCCTGCGGAAAACAAAAGCCAAAGCACAGCAGAAGAGCAGACGCAGCTCCACGTCTTCCCTCCCCCCCCCCGCAAACCAGCCGGAGGTCTGCTGACGGCGCCTTGGTCTGTGTGCCCAGTGCTCCAGGCTGCGCTGTGGACCGCTGATGGTGGGCCCCGCCCCGCCCTTGGCCCCGTCAAAGGTCCAAGGCTGAACCTCGGTGATGGGGTTGAGCTAAGAGGAGGAGGTGGTTTCCCCGATGAAACAAGGAAACGACATCAGGACGGAGGGAATTCCTTCTCAAAGTCTCGCCTCAAAATTCCTTGGTGGGCCCCCAGTTTCTGTCCAAAGCAGCCTCAACCCTTGAGCTGAGTCTGCACAATAGGTGGCCTTGGGGTGAGAGGCAGGGGAGGGGGAGCAGACGGAGCTAGGGAAGGTACTCCTGCTCGGAGCGAGCGGCAAGCCCTTCTACAGCAGAGTGATAAAGGGGAAGGAGGGATGGACCGGAAGAAAGAGAGGCCGGAGAGGAAGAGCCCTGAGGCAGGAGCACTTTCCATCCATCCCCAGTGAGTGAGGACAATAGCAACCACCACTTAGTGACGCCCCCGCTGGCCAGCACTCTGCTGGGCTCTGAACCTGTGTTGATCCCCAAAACCAATGCGTATTATCCCCATTGTACACATAAGAAGACAGGATCAGGAGGATGTATTCACTTGCTCAAGGTCACACAGCTGGCAAACGACGGAGGTGGGATTCATACCCAAGTCCCTGCACAATACCCTCACAGCTTCTGTCATCCTTGTGGGACCCTGCATGGGGCCGCCCCCAGGATGGCCCAGCTCCCACAGTCCTGCCTTCCCCTCTCCTGGGCACAGCAGTGCCCTGGGTTCCTGATGACGGCGTGGACCCAGGCATCAGCCAGACCTGGTGGCATCCTTGTTCCATCTTTCGCCAGGCGTGGCCTCTGGACCCAGCACCTCAGTTACCTGTGAGCAGTCCTCATAAGAGAAATGGGAGACATAAGGCACCCGCCCCAAGAGGTGGGGAGTAAGGATGAGATGCACAGAGCAGCATTTCCCACACCTCGGGGGCACAAGTCAGGAGTGCAGTCCTGGTCCCTCCCCTGAGGTCGACCTAGTGATGGGGTGGGCCTGGGAACCAGAACCGGACCACACGCCCTGGACAGCTCTTTGATGAGGCAGGTGTGGGACAGAAGGGAAAGAGCTGCTCCAGGAGAGGCGGGTCCATCCTCTGTCCTGCCCCCGTCCCACAGGAGGCCACCCCAGGGGCTGTTCTCTTTCTGGCCAGAGCTGGGGCTGACCTGAAGTGGGTAGCACATCTTCCAACATGTTCATGTCTGTGGGGCATCTTGGTGGGATGCCATCACCAGAGGCCACGCGGGGGCCATGCTCCACCCAGGACCTGATTGGTGAGGGGCTGGAGTGCAGAGGAGGGGGAGGAGGCTGTGGAGGCTGTGCGGGGCCCTGGAGACCGGGCTGGGCTGCAGCCCCGGGTGTGGGGGGTACAACCTGGGTGCATTCCTTACCCTCTCTGAGCCTCTGGTTTTGTGAAACACGATTCATTATGCCAACGAGACAGATTAGGGTGCAGGTGACAGGAAATGCTGGGGACGGGGGCACAGTGCTGGGTACCCAGATGAGCTTGATGCATTCTAGGACCCCTCCACTCCCCCCATTGAGGAGGATGGTGCACCGATGGTGAGAACATTCTCTGCCCCACATGACATGGTGAGCTCCGGTGAGGGAGGTGGAAATCGGCAGGATGGATAGGCTCACACAAGGGACCTGTCATGTCCCCCCAGCCCGCTGCCTCTCTCAGCCTGGAGTTGGCAGTGGCCGTGCCCTCTGCAGATATCTGGGCATCTGTCTGCTCCTCCTGGCCGCTCCTCAGCAGCCCCCAGCGGCTCCCTGGGGTCTGCCCAACTCTCAGCCAAATTTCAGATTCATCACGCTGCCCCATGACACGGACTCTCAGGGCTGCCCAGGTTGGAGGCCCCAGGTCAGGTTTGTGCTGGGGGCTGAGATGGGCCTGGATGCTACCTCCAGAGGACAGTGTTTGGTCCAGGCAGGCCCGGCTCAGGGACTTATTTACACCCAGGTTCTGCCTGCACAGGCCAGGAGTCCTCCGCCCCTCGCCGGCAGCCCAGAGCCTGGACAGAAGGATGCTCACAGTCCTGTTGAGAAGGCGGGTGGGCACAGAGACTGGGGAAGGGTGGGCACTGCTGCTGGATGCTGCTGTGAGGCCTGAGCAGGGAGGAGGCGGCTCCTCTGTAGCAACAGGAGGACGTACCCCAGGCTCAGGCTCTGGTGGCGAGGGCTCTGTGCCAGCCCAC